>NW_026056362.1:0-4009 GCF_023757985.1 Alternaria ethzedia | reverse complement strand
TCTATTAACTTTATAAGTTCTTAGCTTAGAAGCAGTGTAGTAGAGCTTAAAGAAGTACTTTCTAAGTTAAACTTTTTAGTAAGCTTATCTAAATACTTATTATATATAAGCGTTATAGTATAAGTAGCGTAATTGCGTAATACTCTTACTTCTAGAAACTATTTAACTAGGCCTTTCTCTTCTAGATTATATACTACTTTTATTATATTAGTAACTTATAAAGCTTCTTAATAAGTAGTATAGTAATATATAAGTAGTATATTATTAATATAGAAAAGTAGAAGAATCTTTCTTTATCTATTAAAGAAGAGATAAAGCTCTTCTTTAGAAGTAATAAGACCTACTTTCTTTACTATACGTAAGAGCTCTTTATACTAAAGTAGTAGAGAGTTCTTTAGTCTATAGAGAGCACGCTTAAGCTTTATATACTTACTAGGCTTCTTAAAGCTATCTAGTATATTATATACTATAACTAGCTAGTGCTCTTAGTGCGTATAAAGAAATGCTTCTATAACGTTAAACTAGAGAATCTCTAGATTAAACTTAGCTACTATTACTATTACTATTCTAAAAGAGTATAAGGTAAGCGTTACTATATACGTAGAGTATATAGAATTAATTACTTATAGATCTTCTCTTACTACTATATAAGCTTTATACTTAATAAAGTAGCTATTCTAATTAACCTTATATATAAATACCTACTTTAGTAGAAGTAAACGCTCTTATACTAAAAAGCGCTTAATCTTCTTCTAGATACCTACTCTATAAAGTGTATTAATCTCTTTTTTATAAGCTTTATAGAAGAGCTTACTATATAGATAATTACTAAGATTCTTATACTTCTTTAGAAGCTATAGTAGTTAATTATAGTATACGTATTTAGATAGCTTATACTTTTATAGAAGTATATTATCTAAGATTATAGCTACTATAATTAAGTAGACTATTATAAGCTTTTTCTAGTTTTCTTCTACTTTATATAAGTATTAGAGAAGACTATTTAGAAAGTTATTATCTTATATACTATTCTATAGATTATATAGCGCATAAACTTCTAGTTCTTTTACTTCTAGGTCTTTACGTTACTCTCTAATTCTAAAGCTTAATTACGTTAGTTTTTTATAATTACGCCTCTAGCGTGTTAGTCTAGAAGTAGGTAGTAGTTCTATTTTACTTTGTTCTAGAGAAGTTCTAAATATAGAGTATGCGTAGAAATATAGTATACTTAGAGGTACTCTATTCTAATAAGTACTATATACCTTATCTTAATAAAAGCTCTCTATATTAGAAAGCTATTTATTACTTAGTACTAGTAGGCGCTCTTCTCTAGTTTAGTGCACTTTCTAGGCACTGCTATTATACTTCTAACTAGACCTTATAGTCTAGTACGCTCTAGGCTCTAGTATTTACTCTAGAGTAAATAGGCTAGTATACTCTTAAGAGTCTGTATAGATTTCTAGTAGTTAGCTAGCTAAGCTTTCTACCTATATAGAAGATGTATTATATACTACTTATTAATTAGGCTAGCTAGCCTATTTAATAGTAAGCTATAATATACTACTCTCTAGCTCTTAGATAAGATTTTTAGAAGTATACTAGTCTTATATTTTATCTACTATAGCGCAGAGCTAGTTAAAGATATCTTTATACACTTCTTTTATATTATATAGCTTATTCTTATATAGAAGATTAATAATATACGTAAGCTTTTCTACTAAGTGCTTCTAGCTATCTTTAGCGCTACTCTTATAGAAAAGCTTTTTATTAAAGCTTATATTTCTTATTATAATTATTTAATTAAGCTTTAGAACCTATATTCTATAAATATTAAACGCTCTATATTCTACTAGATATCTAATATAGCCTCTTAGTATAACTTTAAAGTTATACTTGTCTTATCTAGCTACTTACTCTCTATTAAGTAGGTAAGCTCTACAGCTATAGGCGTAGATAGTACTCTAATCTAGATAAAGGTTAGCTATAATAGTATAGACCTTCTTACTATGCTCTATATACTATACGTTAAGCATAGTATTAGGTGCTAATAGATTATAAGTATATAATAGGCTTATATTATATAGCTAGGTTGCTACTTCTATAATATCTAGCTAAAGCTTTTTAGAGAAATTTACACTAACTTTTATCTTAATAGACTTAGTAATTATCTTCTAACCTACTTTCTCTACTTCTCTATTTAGTTTATAGGTATAGATAGAGGTACGCTCTATAATAATACTCTGCTCTTTAGCCTATATCTTAAAGTGTAACTTACCTCTCTAAGGTAGTATTATAATATTATTATCTTAGATAATAATATAGATATTAAGCTTATACTAAGCTATAAGAAAGCTTATAAAGTTATAAAAAACTCTTATAATCTCTATAAGCGTTTTAGCTTAGAGAGTATATTAATAGATCTTACTACTATAATTATCTTTAAGTACTATAATCTAGAGCTCTCTATTATAGCTAGTAGAAAAGTTAAAAAGATTCTATAAGATTCTCTAATAAGGTCTTAGAGCTTTCTTACGTAGTTACCTAAAGATACGCTACTTTATATAAGTAATAGTATAATACTTACACTTACTTTAGCTTATTCTTTTAATACGTATATTACGCGTATTCTTAACAAGAGCTTAGAGCGCTTCTAGATCTAGATAGCCTACTTTTATATACTAAAGCTTCTCTAAATTAGACTAAGAAAGGCTTCTCTAGAATTATTATAAGCGCTAGTTATTAGTTACGCTTATTATAGTTAGGTAAAACTTTAAAAAATTATATTTAATAAACGTAAGCTTATACTCTCTCTTAAGCTTTACTAGTATAAAGTTATTAGTAAGCGTTTCTATATAAAGCGTTAAGTCTAACTCTAAGTACTATAGTCTAGCTTTATTAAGAGCTACTTCTAAGATAATATTAATATAGAAACTCTCTATAAGCGCTACGCTTATTAGAATAAAGTTCTCTATATATAGTTTTCTTTTTCTAGTTAAAGCATTTCTAATTCTTTATATACTATATCTAAGCACCTAAAAGAAAGAGCTTTCTACTTCTATAGTATAGAATTTGTATACTCTTATAAAGGTCTTTAGCTTAAGTAGAGATATATTATTAATAAAATATACTACTACTTTATTATCTAAGATAGTACTTATAGAAAGTAGATAGACATTAAAATCTATAGTAGAGTATACACTACTAATACTTAGCTAACTTATAATAAGAGTAGAGTTAATAAGTATTACCTAAATTAATCTTAGGTAGATAGAGTTTAGGCTCTTAATCTATACTTACTATAAAGTAGTTTATCTCTTTTTATTAAGAGCTCTCTATAGGCTCTTATACTTTAAGTCTCTAAGCTTAGTAGTAATCTTAGCCTTAGCTTTATTAGAAAGCTTTAGAAGTTTATCTATAAGCGCTGTTTCTAAACGCTTATATATAGTAGTAGACTACTTATAGTACTATCTATATAGGTAATTCTTCTTAGACTTCTAGAATAAGTTATTATTATTAGAAGCTTATTGCAGTACTTCTATAATAGTAAATATACTACCTTTACTATTAGAGTAAGTAGTATACTCTTAGATTAGCGTAGTAAAAATCTTTAACACTTATTTAAGAGTAATCTAAGTTCTACTAATAGTAAGAGCTTTAATAAAGTTCTACTATATAAAGCGCCTCTATTCTAGAGTAAGCCTAACGCTAATTACTTCTAAATAGTTCTAGATAGTAAGCGTATTATTAACTTTAGTAAGTTTATATACTTTAGCTTAGGCTAGAATATAGAGGTATTTCTATTACTAGCGCTTAGCGTTAACACGTTCTTGTTGCGCTTTCTAGAGGTATACTCTATACTATAAGTATATAAGATTCTTAGTGTAGTTCTTCTCTAGAGAAAGCGTAAACTTAAGATATTTAATAAGTACTTATAACGTAGCCTCTTTCTCTATAGAGATAGAGAGTATAGTAGAAGCTAGAAGCTTTAGACTAATAGTCTAATTAACTT
>NW_026056361.1:0-4011 GCF_023757985.1 Alternaria ethzedia | reverse complement strand
CTATAGTTACTCTACTTATATAAAAAAGCTCTACTACTAGAATAATACTATAATACTACTTTAGCTAAGTTTACTAACCTAAATAATAAAGATAGCACTAATTATAAAGTTAAAGTTATCTTAAACTTATACCTTAATAGAAAGCTTTATAATCTATACTCTTATAGTAGTCTTCTTTAGTACTTTATAAAGTAGACTAACTACTCTAAAGAAGAAGATAATCTCTTCTAGAAACTATATATAAATCTTATTAGCTCTTCTAATATTATTAAATAGTTTTATATATTAAAACTAAATAAGCCTAGCCTATATAAGAAGTTTACAATACTTATAGATAAGTAGAACTTACTTATAATATATATTACTCTAGAATCTAGTAGCTAGTAATACTAGAGCGTCTAAACTATTATATAGTAAGTATTTACGTAATACTTTATTTATATATATTAACTATAGTAAGTAGAATACTACTACTATCTATTATAGTAGAGGCGCCTATATTATGTATATAAGAATAGAGTATTACGTATATAGTAAGCTTATTATTACTATAACTATAGTTAAAAGTATATAAATAAAGAGTTAGTACTATAGACTAGAGGCTTACGCTATACTTAGTTAACTACACTAATACGCCTACGTTAATATATAGATAACTATATAGATAGTAACACGCCTATAAGCTAATAAACTATAGTACTACTAGTCTACTCTATAAAGAGCTTTACTCTAAACGTTTATTTTATTATACGCTACTATTATCTTCTATATACTAATAAACGCGTATAATCTACGTATTCTTTTTCTAATATTACTATAATAGGCTTACTTAATAATATAATAATATAATAATATAATAAATATAGTAGTTATAAATATACGTAACTAAGACTATAGTTAGTATAGTATATAGTAATACTTAATTTAGATAAGTAATTAATATTTAGGCTTACTATAGCTTTTATAATATAAGCTAAAAAGAACTTATAATTATATAAAGTATTAGAGCTAGCTCTTTTTAGAGAAAGAGGTAGTATTATAGATTAAATCTATAACCTCTACTTAATTAGAACTAGCTCTAATTAGGTAAGAAACTTTAAAAGTTCTACTATATAAGTAAATCTACCTATACGTAATATCTTATTTTAATAAAAATATCTACCTACTATTATAGTGTATAGTATCTTTATAAAAAGTAATAATAGACTAAACGCTAGACTACTAGTGTAAGCCTATAAAGTCTTAAATAGAGAAGAAAAAGTAAATATAGTATTAAGATTAGCAGCGTTATAGAAGTAGTAATAAATATCTAGTTCTATATTAATCTTATTAATAAGATATCTAATAGTATCTTCTATACTATAGTTATAATTCTAAATATACTACTATCTCTTATAAGAAGAAAGTATACTCTTATTAGTAAAGAAGAAAATATCTAAATATTTACTATTAGTACTTTTAGTAAAGGTAGCCTTCTTAAGCTTTTTAACTACTAGCTATAGTATTTTAATTTTTCTAATAATATACTTATACTCTTTCTAGATATACTCTAAAATACTATTCTTATTCTTACTAAGAAGGTTATAGATCTTCTTACGTATAAGAAAGTTATTCTAGAAAACTTATATAAAAATAGCCTTCTAGATCTAAAAGAAAAAGTTAATATATATATCTACTAGAAATATCTACTTAATACTACTATACTTATTATAATATCTAGATAGTATTATAAAAAGAGCTATAAGATTATAATAAGCTTTTAAGATCTTATTATACGTTTCTATAGCTAAAACTTTTATAACGCTCTAGCGTACTATAATATACTATAAAAGAATTATTTAATAGATTTTAGTTACTAGTTTTATAAAGCTATAGAGTATTATAAAGTAAGTAATATAAACGTCTTCTTCTTTATAAATAGACTTCTTCTACTTTATACCTAGCGCTATTACTTATACTTCTTATATCTAATTAATATTATTATACTATTCTTTAATAAGGCTAGTAGAATTCTTCTTAGTAGTCTTGCGCTATTATAAGTATAGCTTTATATATTAATAAAAGTCTTCTAAGACCTCTATATAGTTTTAAGAGTTCTTATTATTAATTAAAACTAATTCTTAGATTATATCTATATCTTAATCTTAAGCGTAGATAAATAATAAATTAAGATTAATATAGTAGAAGAACGTCTTATTATCTAGTATAGTATACTTAGCGTAGTAAGAGTAGAAAACTATAGTATATTTTTTATAAAGTACTAAGTAGAGTATCTAGTAATAAAGATTAGTATAGATAGCTTATTAAATAAGAAAATAGTATATAATATAAAGCTAGCTAAGATTCTTATTACTATTAATATATTAGAGGTAGTAATAATATATTTTAAAGAATTCTTTAATAATCTTCTTAAGTTTTTTATTATTAAAGAATAGCTACTTAAAGTTTTCTATAGTAATATTACTCTTCTACTTAAAGTCTTCTACTAGCTTACTCTAACCTATCTTTTTACTAACTACCTTCTAGAAAGAAATTAGATATAGATCTTAGGCTCTCTAAGAATAAAAGTAATAGCTAAAAAGATTAGAGTCTTATTTACTAAGCTTATATTACTTAATAAAGAGAATAGATATAATTAGATAGATTTAGAGTTTATACTACTTATCTTAGAAAAGATATAGAAAAAAAAGAATATTATTTATAGCTTTTATATTTATAGCTTACTTAAAAAGACTTATATAGATAGCTATTACTTATATATAAGTCTAATAGATATAAGTACTATTAATTAATAAGCTATTAAAGTAGTAGCTAATATAAACTTTTTAATACTAAGCTTAGATAACTTTAAAACGTTTATAGTTATTAAGTTTAGTGTACTTAGAGTAGCTATTAAGAATTAGTTAAAGAAAATTAGAAGTTCTATCTAGATATTTATAGTTCTTAGCTATAGTTAAAGCCTTAAGCTTATTAGAATTCTAGTCTTTATCTTCTAAATTATCTTTATTAAGCGTAGTATCTATCTTCTTAGATAAAGATTAGTAAGCTAGAGTAGATTTTAGAGTACTAGCGCTAGATAGTAGTAGTAGTTAAGAAAGACTAGCTTATATACTATAAAGCCTTAATTTCTATAACTTAACTACTACTATTCTCTTCTTAACTACCTTAAGACTAGCCTAGCGCTCTTAGTGTACTTACTTTTCTAGATTTATAAAAGAAGTAACTAATCTAGCTCTATCTAGTTACTTTACTCTAATCTTCTTTAGGCTACTTTAATATAGTTACTATCTTTATTAATTACTCTTAACTTATATAGAAATAATCTAAGTTCTATTATAATAGAGATAGCTAATTAATAGGTAGAGTAAAGCTTTATTTAGTATCTAGCTATAGTATTAGTAATTATTATATTATTACTACTATAAAGAGTATATATAATTTAGTAGTTCTTATTAAAATATCTATTAGCTATATATAGAAAGATATATTACTAAAACTTATATTAACTATTATAAGTACTATCTTTCTTATACTTATAAGTAAAAGAAACTATAATATTTCTAGTAGTAAGGCTAAGTATACTTAGCGTTATACTATACTTCTTATAGTTCTTTTTTAATACTTTAATAGAATACTTTAAAAGAGATAGTATTTTAGAAAGTAGATTCTTCTTAGTAAACTAAATAGTTATCTTAATAGAATTTCTTAAGGTAGCCTAGTTTTATATAATAATATTAGTTTTAGTACTTTTACGTAGAGTATAAATATAAATAGCTACTACTTAGACTAAGAAAAAAGCTACGTTACTAATGTCTAGACGCCTAAGATAGAACTATATATTAGATATAGTTTAGTAGTTATATAGAACCTTACTTAAAAAGTAAGAGACGTAGCTTATAAAACTAGACTTTAATATATTAATACTCTTAGTAGTAGTAGTTAGCTCTATAATACGCTTATCTTTAGTATTCTTAGCTTAGCTTAAGACTTAATACTAGCTATTAAATACTT
>NW_026056360.1:0-4028 GCF_023757985.1 Alternaria ethzedia | reverse complement strand
AAGTATAGTACTAGCTAATTTTATACTAGTTCTTAAGACTTGTATCTTATACTATTTACTAAATAGATAAAAAAAGCTATATACTAAGCTAAAGAAGTTATACTACTTTAGAATATAATAGTAAAGTAAAAAAAAATAGCTTTATACTATTTAATTATAGTAAACTATTAATAAAGAGTAGAGTAACAAAATATAGTTAGTAACTCTATTAAGTAATCTAAAAATAGATATAAGTTTAGATATATTACTTATACTTACTATATATAGCTATAATAATTAATAAATCTCTTTTTATAACATTTACTATATATATAGTACTTTAATAATAATAATAATAATAATAATAACATACTTATAAAAAGTAATAGTAATAGAGGCTTCTCTAGTATAGTTAGAAATAGACTTAGATATAGTAATAGGTACGTTATAGAGCTATAGAAATATTAAAATACTTTTAATAGGTAATAGAGAAGCTTTCTAAGAGAAAGATCTTAGTAGAAAGAGTAGAAGAATATAGTGTAATATAACCTTTCTAAATACTATTTTATAGTAAATAAGCTTTTAATAAAGATTTCTATATAAAAGAGTATAACTATAATAATAACTAGAGTAATAGATAGGCTAGAGGTCTAAAATAGTTTAGAGATATAGTTTTATATTACTTAAGTAACACTAATATATACATAATATATTAGTTAAATGTAATAATTATTTAGGTATTTTAATAGTAGAGCAATTATCTATCTTAGAAGTAATAGTATTATAGTATTACTAAGTATAGTGTTTCTATAGAATTTACTAAATATAAAGCTATAATTAGTATATTAGTATATATATAAATCTATATATATATATATATATATATAGTATAAGGTAATTATATAGTATATAATATAGTACGTAAAGTAGTATATAAAGTAGATATTTAGTAGATAAATATAGACTAAAATCTTATTTAAAAATTCTAGCTAAGTAGCTATTTAAAGTAGTTACTATTTAAAATATTATATAACTTTAGTACGCTTAAAAGCTATATTAAGTAGGCGTGTATAGATTAATTACTTTAACTTAAACTTTTAAGTCTAAGTTAAAATCTCTATATAGACATAAAAGTAGAAGATAAATATAACTAGTAAGAATACTAGCTTTAAATAATCTAATAATAAAAGAATCTATAAGAGAAAGAATTAAAAAGTTAAATTCTTATCTACTCTAGTACTAGATTTACGCTACTACAAGAGTTTTTAATAAGTTCTTAAATTCTTAATTTACTATAAGCTACTAGATATAAATTAAAATAGAAATAAGATATAAAAATTTAAATTATATTTATAGAAGTATTATTTCTTAAACTATATTCTAACTAATTAATTACTAGATTATAAAATCTTTATTAGATATAAGCTAAAATATATTTATAATTAAACTCTACTTTTTCTACAAAGTACTTTAGTATCTATAGAGAAGTTACTTTACTATCTTAGATTACTAAGCTTAAAGTTTTAGTGCTAAAGTTTAGAATTTAGTCTATTTAAAATAAATAACTTCTTATCTTAATATATATATTATAACCTTCTAGCTATATCTAGTTTTATATACCTATAATAGATTTTAATCTTTTTGTACTAGCTAATACTATAAGGTTTCTAGTATACTAATAAAATAATAGAAATATACTTTCTTTAATAATAGCGTTATATATAGAATCTTTATCTTAATAATAGCTATTAGAACTAAAGTACTATAGAATAAAAATATAGTCTTATTAGCAAAAACTAATAGACTCTTAATAATAATAATAGATTATTAAAACGTTATAAAATTAATATAGAAGTTAAAATTCTATTAGTATATATATATTACTATATAAGATAAATATAAAATAATAAAGTAAGTTTAATACTAGATATATAATATTAGACTATAATTAGATATATTATTCTAAAGAGACTATATATTAGGTTCTCGCTCTAAAGAGCCTAGACTAACTTAGTACTAGCTATAAATACCTTAGAATTACTATTAAAGTTTAGTAGTAATTTATCTCTAGTCTTTTTAGAATAATATACCTAATTATAGTCTAATATTATATATTAAGAATTTAACTAACTCTATTATTAAATATTAAAATTACTTTACTTTATAATACTTTTATATATACTATTTAGATATAATAAGCTTTGAAGTAAGTTTTACTAGCGTAATATATTATAATAGTAAGTAAGCTATATTATTCTTACGCGTAGTAAATAATAACTAGAAGAAATTAACTTCTTTATCTTTAGAGATAGTAACACTACTTATTAAGAAACTTATTAACTTATTAGAAGTATTTTAGAATATTACTAACTAAGTCTTAATTATTAAAAATAGTAATATACTAATTAACTCTATTCTAGAGCTAATAAAGCTTTTATAGTTTATAACTATTAAAAATAAAAATAAATAACCTTTTCTAATCTATAAACTTAAGAAGTTATATAAGTAGAAATAATTAAAGTATACTTATTAATATTTAGCTTTTTTTAAAGAATTAAAGTATAAAGTACTTATAAGTAACTACTTAGCTTTTAAAGAAAATATTACTTACTATAATTTAACTTTAAAAGATAAGTTTTAGTTAAACTTAAAACCTTAATACTTTAAAAACTTAGAAATAATTACTATATATAAGTACTTATATTATAACTACTAAGTATATAATTATAAAGCTATTTTTTAGAAAAGTGTCTTTTACTTTCTTTTTTAATATCTAAAAAATAAACTTTACTTTAAAGTTTTTTAAGTAAATTACTTACTTTACTTTAAATACTTACTTTTAGAGCTATATAAGGCTTAAAACATTTTAAATACTAATTTCGAAGAAACTTAAAATATTTATACTTAATATACTAAGTTCTAAGTTATTATAGCGCTTTATAGCTTATAATAAACTTTAGTAAGCTAAATAAAAGCTAGATTAGAATTTTAACTCTTTTTTAGCTTACTTTAATATACTTAAAAGTAAACTAGATAATTATTTAAAAAGGTAGCGCTATATAAACTTTATAAGTAATTTTTTTTCAATATTTAGAAAGAACTTTTACTCTAAAACTAGAAAGACTAAAATATAGTTTTTTAGCTTAATATTTTAGCTTACTACTATTTTTTTTAAAATAAAGCGTACTACTATACTTTCTAAGTATCTAGCTTATATAAAAAAGTCTTATAGCTATTAAATTTAGAACTCTTTTTTAGAGTTTTAATAAACTTAGAAAAATCTTAAAAAGTCTAGTTTAGTAAAATCTAACTTGCAACTAGCTATATTTAACTAAAATAGTTAAAATAACTCTAATATAGCTTATTAAAAGTATAATAAAACTAAATATCTTTAAAAAGACTATCTAAAGTCTAAAAAAGACTTTATAAGCTTATCTAGTTAAAAATTAAAAAAAAAATAGTAAGTAAAGAAGCTAAAGTTCTTTTTAGCTACTTATATTATCTTAAACTTAGTATTTTAGAACTTAGAACTTCTTAATAATAGACTTTGCTTTAAGCTAGATAAGCTACTTATATTAAAGGTATTACTTAGCTAATTAAAATTTATTAAGACTTTAGAAAAAAAAGATTTTAAGTTAAACTTTATTTTAGTATTACTAACTATTAAATTAAGCTTATTAGTTTACTTTCTATTTAAGCTTTTAGTAAATAAAGTAAATAGTAAAAAATTAAAAATTTATAATACTACTATAGTAACTATAAAAATAGTAAATTTTTATAAGAAATAAGAAACTTAGAATATTTTATATATTATTATAAAAGTCTATAAGTATTAGATATACTTAAATCTACTTTAGATATATATATATTATTTGTAAATTTACTACTCTATATAGAAGCTACTTTTTTAAAGTACTAAGTTTAAGAAAAAAACTATTTATAGAAAGATTATACTAAAAAAAGTTAGAAAGTTTAAAAAGACTATATATAATTTTATAGCAAATATATATAGCTATTTTATTATTTTAGTACTTTAGTCTAGCCTAGAG
>NW_026056359.1:0-4035 GCF_023757985.1 Alternaria ethzedia | reverse complement strand
TATATTAGACCCCACGAACTCGATATATTTATTTACAAAAAGACATTATAGCGACTCTTCTAAAACACCGAATAAAAACATTATAACTCAAGTACAAAAGGTATCTGATAAAAACAATAATACAAAGACACTTAAAATAGACTTACTTAGAAAAGGCTTTCCACTAGTTTTTCCTGATATGTCTAAAATAAAAGAGACTAATTACTTCCCTATTATTAAACAAGGACTCAAATATGTACACCTTTGTTCCCTTAAACGTGTAGCAGGTATTTATATGATTACTAATAAAGTAACAAAGAAATATTATATAGGTATGTCTTCGAATCTATACGCAAGATTTAACAACTATTTAGATGTTAACAGATTAAAAATGGATGGATCTTCTAGAATAAACAAAGCATTACTTAAATATGGGTTTGAGAACTTCTCTATTACTATTTTAGAATTCACTAACACAAACGATACATATAAAGAAAATATGTACTGGAAAAATAGCGTAGTTTCCAACGTTAAAGGTTACCTTAAAATATCTGAACTTTTAAGGAAAAGAGAGGACTTTTTTATTAACATATTTAAACCGCAGTATAACATTAAAAGGTATTTAGCTACTAGAGATTTGGACTTTGTAAAACACAAATATAAAATATCTTACGCTATACCTGTTAGAGTTAAAAATTTATTGGATAAATGCTTAGATCTTAAAGATTTAGAGCATAATATTTTGAGATTTAGTTTTGATAGTAGTAAGAAGAACTACGTGTTTACTGTGAGTACACCTAAAGACGGGGTAAAGGTCAACTCTTCTGGGTGATTTGAAGGGAAGATTGTGAAAAACGAAGGGTTTGAAATTATACCTTTAGAAAAGAAGGTGCCTATTGAGACAATCATAGATTGTAACAAGGAATTAGATAAAATTAAATTAGCAGAATTCTACAAAGAAAAGGGCCAAGGGATAAGGTATGTAAAAGAATGCTTGAAAAATAAACTTAAAGCATTGAAAGTTGCATTGAAGAAAGAACAAGGTGTATTGAAAAAAGAAAAAGGTGTATTGAAAAAAGAAAAAGGTGATAAGAAGTAAGCTATAGTACCAATGTAAATAAATTATTAGAACGTTTTTAAAGAAATATACTCGCGATTTCTTGACAAAAAAAAATGTAACCAATAGTGGGTGAAGATTATAATAACTTCAATTTAGGTGCAATTCCTAATTACGTTTACCCTATAGTCAGGTTTAACAAAGAAAATATAAAGAACTAATGACAACTTAGGTATTCTAGTGACATAGACACAAAGCTGCGGCTGCTTATACTACATTCGCTGCGCGCAATAGTATGCACGATGCAGAACAATGCTCAGCTATGCCTCGCTAAAAGAAGAAATAAAATTTGTCTAATAAATAGACAAATTTATTCCTTTGGGAAGACCTTTTCTTCCCAGGGACAAATATATAATTTATATTATTTAAAATGAGGAACTACGCTAAAACCATGCAAGTTACAGTGCTTGTTCAGAAGAATTAACAGTTAACTATTAGATAATTATCTCGAATAAAGCACTGTAAGTTTTTAACGCTTCGTTCCTAGAATCATCATACAAAATACAACTGATATGTGTCCCTCCCATCTATTCACCAGCGGTAAAAAGTCATGACTTTTTGAGCTGGCAAATTTTATCCATTATAATGATAAACTACTGGAAGGATGGTTATTTTTTTGTTTCTTTAGGTACACGACACAAAAAAAGGCGCAGAATATCCTATCTTTAAGGAAAATAACGTAAATTAAGATTTACGAGATTTTCCTTAAAAGGGACGATAGAATATAGCCTGCGCGAGGTGAACACAGATAAAACTTAGTAGAAGTACTACAGACAAAATTAAAACTTTGAGAACTTTTTTTATATTTTTTTTTTCCTTTTTTATATTTTTTCCTTTTTATATTTTTTTAGGAAGAAAAAGGCTAGGCAATATACAAAAAAAAAAAGAAATTTACTTTTGCAGAATAAGATATATATATAATTTAGACTAATAACTTTTCACATTTTGGCGAGGAAATGTTGAGTTGACGATTTCGATCAGAATACTCCTGACTATTTAACATTTGGATTTTTCACTTTAGCACACATGGTATTATTATTAAATCATGTGATTAATAATTTCACTTTAGCACATACGGGATTTGAATAAAAACCGGTTATTGGACATTTCACTTTAGCACTCATGGAAACATGACAAAGCTATAATTGCTTTTACCACTAAACTGAAAAAATATCGTAAGTCACCCTTGGGATGAAATAGATATGTGGTAAGATTCAGGTGTGGAATTATATAGGGGTCTTTGTTGTTATTTAGACCTCGAATATAAGAACTTTAGTATGGCTGATCGGAGATACCAGAAACCACTGGTACAGTACGATGAGCTAGGACCGCATGGAGCGTGGGTTCACTTTTAGGTTATTAGTTGAAGATTTATCATTTAGGTGAAGGAATCGATATTAGTAGTCTTAAGAGTAAAAGTCAGCAAAGAGGACGAACCGTAAAATTATCGTGAGAGGGAATAGTAAACCCGTTTACTTTCGGATTTTCCGATTGTTAGCTACAGCAGTTATACTGCCTAGATGCCCCGATAAGATAGAAGTTTCATTGTTAACACTTTGAAGCATCACGTAAACACACTAAAGCCTGAAGAAAACAAATATTAAGGAGGTTTAACTTATTATTTTTAAATGACTAAATCTTTATTACGCGACAAGTTTATCGAATCCAGTGGAGAAGTAAAACGCTCCTCAGATGACACTTTAGCGTGATAGCTTTTATTATTATTAGACGTTTTATATTATAACGTACTTTTTATTAGACTGCTTTTTAAGGAAGGTATCTTTTTATTCGAAACCAACGATCTATGGATCTGTTACTAGCTCATTGAGAATCTTATTATAGTTAATACATACCCCTCTGCACAGGATAAGTTGTAGGTACTTTTTAAGATTGTCAGGTTTTTGCTAAACCTGTTTATCTGAGATATAGACGGTGAAATAAAGAACTGGTTTTCTTAAAATGTTACTGGAAAGAATTAGTCGAGGTCATAATGAATGTAGTAATAAGGCAATAAGATCACAACAATAGAGATCTAGGATGAAAACAGGGAAACGTAAACTATTATAAGCAAGGACAAACCGTAACAGGGGCGGCTTTGTGAAAAACTGTTTACTGTATTGGTGCAGCAATACTACCTGTTTTTTGAATAGAAGCTCCGGGAAGGGTTCTGTTTTAAGAACGTATTCTTGGATTTAGTAAGCTTTATATACAAAGGAGTAAACAATTCTGGAGAACGAGTGTAGACCATCTGGGGCTCTTATACTATGCTATATTACCGCAGGCGACCTCAAGTTTGTCTTAGATTTAAGATAAGGTTAGAGAATTGAAGCCTGTTACTATGTAGAGAAAAGGAGGTGAAAGGCCTTAATTTTGAGTAGTTTAGCATCGACATGAAAGATAAGGGGTTGAATTGCATGGCTTTTGTATCCAAACAATGGGACAGAGAAGTGGTGATCTTTTATGGCAAAAGCCAAGTGTGTAGCTAACACATGACCATATTACCATTTATTAAGTTGAAAACTATTGTTGTTTATGAAGATAAAAAGTCTCTTGCTTAAAGGATGATCGTACTTTAAACAAGAGCAAAAAAAAAAAAAAGGGGAGAGAGGCTTAATAAGTTAGGTGCAGCTAACCTAGAATAAGGGTGCAAATCCCTTAACCCTTACATGGCGAGAAATTATACAACAACAACTAAAACATATCACAGAGAGGCATTTAAAAATCACAGAGAGGCATTTAAAAATCACAGAGAGGCATTTAAAAATCACAGAGAGGCATTTAAAAATTATAGGGAAACTAGACAATTGTTCACTATATTAGACCCCACGAACTCGATATATTTATTTACAAAAAGACATTATAGCGACTCTTCTAAAACACCGAATAAAAACATTATAACTCAAGTACAAAAGGTATCTGATAAAAACAATAATACAAAG
>NW_026056358.1:0-4120 GCF_023757985.1 Alternaria ethzedia | reverse complement strand
ATTTCTAAACGCTTATATATAGTTATAGACTACTTATAGTACTATCTATATAGGTAATCTTTCTTAAGCTTCTAGACTACTATTTACTTATACTAACTATTTATAGACCTAAGATTATAGAGCTAATAGCTTTTAAGTTTATCTACTCTCTTTAGTTTAGAAGTAAGTAAAAATAGAATAAACTATATATAGCTATTAAGTTTCTTCTAAATAAAAAGAAAGTCTATAGAATTAGCGCTTTACTAATATAGGCTAAGTAGTATAAAGTAGCTTATAGTTATATAAAGGCTAAGGCTAAGATAGATAATATAGCTTTAATAGCCTTTAGTAAAGTTAAAAGCTCTAAGTAAGTATCTTCTCTACCTATACTTCTAGTTTTAACTAGTAAAGCTAGGTAGTTAGAGTATATAGTAGCTTAATAGAAGCTTTTTTACGCTAGCTATATAGAGAGGTAGTAAGTGTCTAAAGAAGAGGTAAGATCTCTTTATCTAGTTATAGAGCGCCTAGAGTAGAGTCTAGTACTACTTTATAAATATATAATTAGACTTACTAACTTTTCTTATACTTATTACTTATTTATAAGCTTTAATTAGTATTCTTATAAGCTATCTATCTAAGATTTAGCTACTTTTTAAAGGCCTTAAACTTCTACTTAGATAAGTACTTAGTAAGTCTATCTACTAATATATTAATAGTAGGCTTATAGAGTACTTTAAAAGAGCTCTTACTATACTTCTAGTAAAGCTATATATTCTAGATATTAATATAGTAGAGCTTAGTAGAAATTCTTTTACTACTTTCTACTATAAGCCTAATAGTCTATTAATTATTATAGAAGATCTACTAGGCGCTAGTAATAAGTAGCTAAAGCTTAGTAAATAAGCGCTTTAAAGCTATAGTCTCTTTAGTAATAGCCTTAAGAGTAAGAAGCTTTGCCTTAGTAGTTAAGGTTATAACTATTAACTAGTAAGTAGTTTACTATATAATTAGGCCTCTAAATAGTGTTATAATAAACTTATAAAAAAAGTAGCGCGTTTTAGTGTTATCTATAAAGCTTACATCTCTATAGATCTAGAGCTTCTTATCTAACCTTATCTTTCTACTATATATAATACTCTTATATTATAAGTAGTATAGGTATATAATAAAATACTCTACTACCTTAAAGTAAGCTAGAGAAGAATTAGTTAGAAACTAAAAGAGCTAGAAAACTATATATATAATATTAGAGCGTATTATAATAGTAGAGTATAATACTAAGCTAATACGCTCTTAATAGGCTTTAATCTTCTACTTTAAAGCGTCTTCTTAGTACTTTAGAAGCTTACTAGCTAGTAAAGGTATTTCTAGAAAGTAGCTACTATTTTTAAAACTAAACTTCTTTATAACTTTATTAAGATAGATATTATAGAGTAGTAAAATAGTGTCTATAAAGTAATTACACATAATACGCACTCTTAAGAACTAGTTTACTACTTCTTTATTATTAATTTTATAAGTTTTCTTAATTCTACTAAGTAGCTTAGTTATCTCTAGATAGTATAACTTAGTAAATATAAGTAGAATATTATTTACGTAGAAGAGTATAAAGACGCGTTAAGTAGTGTTATAGTATAAATAGAGCTTTTTTTTACTAGCTTATAGACTAAGCTTTAAAAGAGTATTTAAAAAGTTATTATACTAGAGAAAAAAGCTTTTACGCATACTATAAAGAGCTTTCTTAAGCTTAGCGTAGTAGCTCTTTCTCTAAAAGCTATCTAGAAGCTTATAGTATACTAGTCTATTACTACTAATCTTAGCGTTTAAGAAGGCTACTATAATATTAAGCTACTAAATCTCTATATTAAATTTAGTAGTAATAGCTATTACTAGGTAGAAGAATTACGTAGTAAGCGTAGTAGTATAGGTTAAGTAGAGCGTATTCTTAGTCTATATATTTCTACGCACTATAAAGCGTATTTTATACTTTATAAAGTAGCTATTCTTATCTACTTTATACGTAAAGACCTACTTAAGTAGTAGAGAGTATTCTTTACTACTTATATACTCTACTTTCTTTTAGATATTAGCTATAAGTAGTGTATTAATCTTCTAATATACTACTATTTTAAACTTATCTCTATAAAAATAGTTATAGAGGTACTTCTAAAGTATTAGAAGTGCTAGAAGATTATTCTAATAGACTTAGCTTTTATTAGACTTATCTATAATTATAGTAGTAATAATATAATATAGTGTTATATACGCGTAGTCTAATAACTATTTAGAAGTACTATAGTAAGTCTCTAAGTTATTAAGCTGCTTAGAGTTAAATAGTAAAGTATAGATACTTATACTTCTAAGATTATTATAATTATTATAACTATCTAGATAATACTTACTTCTACGTATAGAAGGTCTATAGACTTTTTTTACGTACTTATACTTAGTAGATAGATTTTATAGATTAGGTAGAGAGCTATTAAGTACTTCTTTATTCTAAGAAATATTTATTACTATAGGTAATAAAAGTCTATTACCTTAGAAGTTATCTCTCTACGCACCTAATAAGCTTACTAATTTAGTTACTATAGACTAGTACTTACTAGAATTAATACGTCTATTACTAAGCTACTTAGTAATACTTATTATATTAAAAAGCTCTAGTATAGCTTCTAGTAATAGTAGTTCTATAGCGCGTTTAGTAAGCCTTACACGTACTTTCTATATCTCTCTAGCCTAGAGATTTACTTATATAAGATCTAACTCTTCTAGATAAGCTTCTAATAAGCTATTAAGTAGCTTATCTATTTAGTTAGATAGTAGCTTACTATTATCTACGTTATCTTACTAAGAAAGTAATAGAAGCTTATTATAAGCTTCTACTATATTCTTCTACTTATTTTTATAGAGAATATTAACTATAATATAAGTATTCTTCTTAGAAAGCTTTTACTCTCTACTACTATAGAAGAGCTACTTATTAAACGTTATATTACGCGTAGTAAATACTTCTTTTAGTAATAGAATTTATATATAGTATATATTAGAAGCTTAATAGTCTACTAAATAACTAATATATTCTTTAGGTAGTATTTTAAAGCTCTTTAGCTTACGTCTAGCTACTCTATTCTTATTTAAGAGATAGGCGTAATACCTATAAGTGTATACGCTACTCTAATTAGATTATAGATTAGTAAAAGCTTTTCTTATAAGCTTAGACTAATACTATCTAAAGTATTCTATAAACTACTACTCTAACTTCTTATTAGAAGAGTGTAGAGTATAAGTATATAAGAGGCTTATATTATAGAGCTAAGTAGTAGTAAGCGCTACTTCTATCTAGAAGTACTTAGGTAGATTAGCTCTCTCTCTTATTTTAATCTATTTAGTAATAATCTCTTATCTAGCTCTTTTAGCTACTTTATTAGACTTATAGATATAAGAAGAAGTAGGCTCTAGCGTAATACTATACTCTTTTACCTATACTTTATAGCGTAAGTTACTACACTATAGATTAGTTAAAGAGTTATTATTAAAGCTAATTCTTATAATAAGTAGATAATAATAGGTTTAGATAAGCGCTTAAAACTTTTTAAAAGCTTTTATTATCTTTTTTATCTTCTTAGAAAAGAGTAAGTAAAGATAGACTTTACTACTATACTTATTCTTAATAAGTAGAATCTACTTCTCTTCTAAGCGCTTTTTAAGTATATTAAAAAGGTTCTATATAATTTTCTAAAAGAGTTAGAAAGCTTACTTCTTTAGCTAATAAGAAATAACTTACTTTATATAAAATAGAGTATAGAACTTATACTATACGCGTATAAACCTTTTAATTCTTACTTTTTAAGTATTATATATAAGTACCTTAAGCGTCTTAGAGCCTAGGTAACTAGTGTAAGTATACTAAAAGTTTTCTAAATTACTACGTAGCTAAGAAGTAAAGCTAGATTTTATTCTAGATATTACGTTTATAATAAAAGTATTATAAATAGTAATTAGCTTATATTCTATAAATATAAGGTTTAGTCTACGCTACAAAGTAGCTACTATAGTACTTCTTACTAGTAATCTAGTATAAAGAGTATTATTAAGACCTAGATACTAGATTCTAGATTAGTTAAGATAAGCTTCTAAG
>NW_026056357.1:0-4172 GCF_023757985.1 Alternaria ethzedia | reverse complement strand
ATATTCTATAATAAGAGCTTCTATATAATTATAAATCTACTATTTTATTCTTTACTATTTTTTCTAGTTTTTAATTAATCTTATACTTTAGATAACTTAATTAAAAAATAAAATCTCTAAGTATAAGTAATTATAATATAGCTATTATAGCTATAATTATAATTTCTAAGACGCAATTAGATTAGTAGACTTTATTTATACTCTTATAGTAATAGTATAATAAGAAAGGTATTAAGAAACAAATATACTCTAATTCTCTAGATATTATATTTATAGACTTCTATAAGTCTAAGTTTTTTATTTATTTTTTATAGAGTCTATAGAGCTATTATTAGAGCTAGAGATAATTAATAATTATAGATAATTTAGTATATTGTATTTATTTTATTAGAATAGAAAGTTAGAATAAAATCTCTAGCTATATACCTAAGAGCTAAGCAATTACGTGTCTATAATTAGATAATAACAACTACTCTCTAACTTTAATAGCTATTATATCTAGTAATAAATTTAATATAAAAGTAAAGAAAGAGGTATAAAACTTTTCTATAAGATTATTACTATAAAACTAAAGAAAGCGCTACTTTAATAACTTACTAGAATTATTAATTTAACTACTAGCTAGAAAAGACGAAAAGAAAATATAATACAGAAATATAGATTATATACACTATTATATTAAAGTAGTTATCTTTTATAATATTAGATTATATTAAAGGAGTAGTTAAGTCTCTTACTAAAAAGATTAAAATAGCGCTTATATTTACAAAATTAAACTATATAGTAATAGTTAATATAAAGTATTATACTTAGTTTAGAAAGATTTATAAAGAATCTACTAAAAAGAAGTTAAAAGACTAATTAATAATTTACCTAAAAGTTAAAGTCTTTTAGCGTTTAGAAGTTTAAAACCTTATTATAATTATAATTATTTTTCTAGTAATAAAGAAGTTTAATTTTTAGTTAGCTTACTAGTATTAAGATAATAAGTTACTTACTAAAACTCTTAGAGAAAATATATAAAGTCTTAGTAATCTTAGTAAGATATTTAGTATTATTTTGTAGAAAATGTTTATAACTTCTAAAGTAAGTAAAGTAAATAGTATCTTTAATACTATTATAAGTTAATTTTCTACTTCTACTAAGTTAAGTAAAAAGAAATTAAATATATTTTTTAAAATCTATATATATTAGTATAATATAAGTATAAACAAAAGCTAGATGTTAACTTTAAATTATAGACTATAACTACTAAATTAAATAACTAAGTATAAACCTTAAAAGAATCTTTAATTTAAATAAGTAAAGAATTTAAAAGTACTATTATAAAGAGAAGTAAAGTAGTTTATATAAGAAAGTTAGATAATAAAACTAGAAAATAAGTATACTAGCTACTAAGCTCTTTAGTAATATAGTTTTAATATCTATTTATTTTAGAAAACTAATTACTAAGTCTAAATCTTTTATTTCTATTATAGGCTTTAAGTCTTACGCGCTTATAGCTAGTATAACTCTTAATAATAAAGCTCTAGTCTACTTACTTTATAATAAAGCTTTAAGAAAGTTTTATTTATTTATAAAAACTAAAAGTAAATTAGTAAAAGCTAGTAGTTACATTTCTTTAGTAAGTAGTATAAGTTCTTTTATACTTTACTTTATTTTTAGTACCTTTTAAAAAGCTAAACAAGTTAATTCTATACTTTTTAGTATGTATATTCTTTTTAGTTTTATACTAATATTATATTTAAGAAGCTTTTTAAAGATAGTAGTATATAGTATATAAGCTATAACTATGTAATTTAAATATATACACTTAACGTACTTATTATTCTTATAGCTTTTTAGTATAGATTTTATGTCTTATTTTTTAAATATAAAACTTTTATCTATTTTTTTAATTCTATTATTCTAAATATTTTTCTTTACTTAAAATGTCTAAGGTTTTATACTAGTAATACTAATGTTTAGTATTTAAGATTAAGCTACTTAAGTAAGTAAGCTCTTAAAGCTTTTATTAAAGCTGTTTAGAATTTAAGAATTACTATTATATAATATAGTAAGTATAATAACTAAACTACTTTCTATAAATTTAAAGTAATCTTTTATTAGCTACATAGGCTATAAATATAACTTAATTTTATAACTTATAAGATCTATTAAACTTTTTTATAAGCTAAATACTTAATAAATAGTCTTTAATAATAAAAAAACTTTTTAATAGTAAGCTTTAGATTAATTATAAAAAAGAAAGTTACTAAGCTTTATTATAAAAAATATTATTAGCTTTTTAGCTATAGTAAAGTACTACTATTTGTAGAAGATTAGAAAAATAAATTTTATAAAGAACGCTATAATAGTATTTTAGAAGAACTACTTTAGATATAGAATATAAGCTTAAAAGTTAAAATTATAATTATAATACTTCTACTAAATACTTATAGATGTAATAGCTTACTAGAAAAAGCTAGCTAGAATTTTTGTTTAAACCGCTAATCTTCTAGTTAAGCCTTAGCTTACTACTCTAAATGTAGTAGCTTAACTTTATAATATAGAATTATTATAGCTCTAAAGCTACTAATCTTCTAATTAGATTCTATTTAAGTAGTTTAAGAAGTATTTCTAAAATTCTAATATATCTAAGATTAAGTACTAAACTACTAATCTTTGCCTAGATAAGAGTAGAATTTATAGTTATAGATACTATATATACTTACTTTATAGTAATTATATAGCTAGAAGATACTATTAATAATCTAAAGAAAGTAAAGCTTTACAGCTATACTAGACATAATATTAGCTCTTAATCTTTTAATAGATATTTTATAAAAGTACTAGAAATTTATTAAATAGTTATAAGATATAATATAACTTAAAAAAAAGGTAAGTTCTATTAAAATAAGTATTTTAAAAATCTAACTAAACTTACTAATAAAGTAAGTCTTAACACTTTATAATAGTAAGATTATTAGTTTACTAGAAAAGTTTTGTATTTTATATAGTAACTAAATAGTTAATATAGTAAAGTTATAAACTACTAAGTAATATTATAGAAGTAATCTAGACTAGAATTTAAGTTATAAAGTTTTCTTATTAATAAATATAATTAAAACTCTATTAATAAGATAAAGATAGTATATAGAGCTAGTATTTTATTAATAACTTACTAATAATTAGTACCTCTTTATAATACCTACTACTTTAGAACTTACGCTAAAGCTAAAGATTAAAAATATACATAATTAAAGTAATATTATAGTTATTAATAGATAAAGAGTAGTATATATACTAAAGAGAGCTAATCTTTTAAAGTATATAAGTAAAGAGCATTTTTTATATAGATTAAATAACTAAACTTTATTTAGTAAGTCTACTATAATAAACACTAGTTCTATAGAAATAGAAAAAGATCTACTTTATTATAGTAAGCGCTAAGAGAAGAAAAGAATATACTATTTAAATTAGTAGTTTTTTTCTAATAAATAATCTAGTTATAAAACTAGCTAAAACTAAGTTCTATAAGATTTACTATAAAAAAAAGTTATAAACTAGAAGTCTAACTACGTTCTTTTTAAATATATTAATAAACTTTTAATGTATAAAAAATATAAAAGTAAATTAATTTCTTAGCTTAATAATTAGCTAAAGAGTAATACTATAAGTAGTTAGAAGATAGTAATTTTTAACTTAAGTAATAGATAAGCTTAAGTTAACTTTAATAAAACTAGGATAAAAAAGCTAGCTACTAAACTTAATACTTATTAACAATAGCTACTATATTAGTAAGTATAAGCTTTAGTCTACTTACTAATACTATAATACTTTTTAAGAGCCTTTAAGATTATAGAAGTAACTACTCTAGTATTTAATTTAAATAATTCTTAAAATTACTACTAAGAATATAATTAATTAGCTAAGTAGAAAGAGAGATTAATTAAATGTCTATTAATTATAAAATTAGAATTTATTATTTCTTATATAATAAGTATAGACTTATAAGTTAAATTTAAATAGCTATTATTCTAATTATAAAGCCTAATTTATAAATTATAGTAATTTCTAGAAAAAGAACTTTATTAACTCTACTTTTATAGTAAAACTAATATAAAGTTTAATTATATAATTATAATAGTTACTATCTTAAGTAAATTAAAGATTTAATATTTAAATAATAT
>NW_026056356.1:0-4200 GCF_023757985.1 Alternaria ethzedia | reverse complement strand
CCATGCAGCTTTACTGTTACTAGTTATAGGGTATAATTTAACAGGTTTTAGGGAATAAGGTAGTTGAGCGACAAAATTGAAACACCTTTACTCTGGTTGTTATATCAGTAGAATAGGTTACATTTGTGTAACTGACGTCTGAATGTAATCCATAAAAGGAGGGAGATTATATCAAGCTCAGGAGACAATGGCTAGCAGATGGTTTATGCGGGGCACAGATCCCATAAAGAGTACCTGGGAGTATCCAAATTTATTTTTGTAATATGCTATACGCAAATTATATAGGGCTTTTATTAAATAATTGCCTTGTATATTTTAATTTTTTAATTACTATATTTAGTTTGTTATTTTTTATATTTACCATTTTTTTTTGTTAAGAAAAAAAATGGTATCTATAACTAATTCAGTTATATTTCTATTTAAGTTAGAACTAAAACAATTTAATATAAGTAAGATTTTACCTATGTGGAAAATAGGTGTATATATAGTATTAATAATTACTATCTAATGGTAAAACAAGATGTAATTATAACACTATTAGTTATTTTTTTTACAGAATATCTGTATAAGAAATGATGTTGATATATACTTCCAAAGTTTAATGGCTTAATCTTGCTTTACTGTTTGACATACACGTCTATCAGTTGCGTAAGCAGGGCATAAAGACCGCAAGACGCAGTAAGGAAAGGTCTTGTATTATTGAAAAAGCTACGCTGGGGATAACAGGCTAATTGCGCCAGAGAGTACAAATTGAGTGCGCAGTTTGGCACCTCGATGTCGGCTTAGCTCATCCACATGAATGCAGGAATCATGAAGGGTACGACTGTTCGTCGATTAAAGAGCTACACGAGCTGGGTTAAATACGTCGTGAGACAGTATGGTTTCTATCTTCTAGAGGAAATTGGAGTAAAATAAGGATAGCCCCTTCGTACGAAAGGAGTTGGGTATGGTAACCTATGGTTTACCTGTTGTTTATGCGCTTAATATTAACCAGATAAATTACGGCAAGAATAGGTTCTCCTTACTAACTAGTTAATGGGTAACTACAGAAGAAGGAGAGTAATATAGATAGATTCAATGTGAATCTATTACCTATTTGAGCTATAGAGGGTAATACTTTTATACTCAAGTATTTATACATAGTATAGGCATGGCAGGAAAGCTATGTTAGTTAAGATAAGTGCTGAATGCATCTAGGCACGAAGCTTACCTTAGGATACTCTTAGAAACGTAGTATAACATTACGAATCCCATTTTTCATAGGGTTAGTGCTAGAATAGTAGCAACAGTTAACTCTAGTTCTAACAACATGGTTAAGGGGTTATAGGCTTTGGCTGAAAGGGCTTTGATGTTCTTAGGTATAAAGTACTAATTTTTATCATTAACTAAATAACATACTTATCATTAAAAATACTTTATTTAGCCTGGTTTGCATAATAGTAATGCACCCGTTTTGTAATCGGAAGATATGAGTGCAATTCTCGTACTGGGCTATTTAGATATTTTCCTTCCCCATAAGCTTGCGGTTGTTTGTTTTTCTTTTGCTTAACTTTTTTTTCGTTTCTTTTTTTTCTGTTTGTTTATTTTTTTTTTTCATAACCCCCCCCCCTCTCTTCTGCTTTTTTTATTTATATAAATAAAAAAAAAAGCTGGAGAGGGGGTCCAAACGAAAAAAAAAGAAACTATAGCAATAAACCATTGAGATAAAAAAAAAATTAGCCCTCCAGTCTCTTTTAACCTTTTTTTTTATATATAGGATATATCAAACAAAAAAGTAAGAAGAAAAAGGGGTTGTAAAATTTTTTTTTACATAGGATATGTGTAAAAAAAAAATTACTGGCAAATATGAACGCGGATTGATGTAATAGTAACATACCTGGCTCATGACCAGTAAATAGAGGTGCAAGTCCTTTGTCCGCATAGTTAAAGGCTATAGCTTAATAGGTAAAGCAAGCTGCTCATAACAGCTCAGATGAGTGTTCAAATCATTCTGGCCTTATAGGGAAATAAATATATTGTTACTTTTACATAGTATTTAAATACTGTTTTTTTTTACTCTTATATTTTGCGGTTTTAAGCATTTATATAAAATCTAAGGCCCAATAGTCAAGTGGTTAAGACGTAACATTTTCACTGTTAAATGCGCGGGTTCAAACCCCGCTTGGGCTTACTTTATAAGTTATTTTTATGTATTAACTTAAGGGGATATAGTTTAATTGGTAAAACTGCGATTTTGCATATCGTTATTTTAGGATCGAGTCCTAATATCTCCATTAATGTTTAAAGAGACTAGGCTCGAGAAGCTCTTTATTAAAATTGAAAGTTTAAACTAGCCCCCTAAAAAAATGTTTACATCCTTTAGGATGTAAAATTTTTTTAACCCTGTACGGGGGCTGGGCGGGGACTTGTCCACGCCTTGGGGCAAGGCTCGGACCCTCCCCCCCCCCCTTTACAGGGGGGGGGGCCGGGACTAGTGAAATTACAATTTGATTTTTATTGTAAATAAAGTGCAACTCTTTATTAAACTAATGAAAAGAAGAATAAACATAGTAAAAATCTCCGGAGGCGGGTTTAACCTTTTTGTCCTTAAAAAGATGTTACTATCCTGCTTTCATGTTTTACTACCTTCAACCTTATCAATGGAGGGTTGACGTACATTAGGTTTTTGTCTCTTATCTATATCCGGTGCTTTACTTACTATTTTTAATATAGATATGGTTTATGGGTGTCTCTCTTTACTGTTTGTTTATTTTTTTTCATTGAAAAAAAAGAAACTATTTCAAAAGGGAGAAAGTAGTTTATTTATGTTAGAGGTATACGTACTAAATACAGTACCAGTTATAACTTATTTGGATGTGATTTCTGATAGGGATAAGATTTTAAATGAAAATAGAGGAAAATCAGGTATATACAGGTGAACTAATGTACATAGTAAAAAATCTTATGTGGGAAGCTCAACCAATTTAACTAGAAGATTTCTGTATTATCTTAATACTAATTATATGCTTAGTTAGAAGAGTAAATCTAAAATATATTCTTCTTTATTAAAACATTGGCTGGATACAACGCTTTTACATTGGACATTTTAGAGTATTGTGAAAAAGAAGAGCTTATTACTAGAGAGCAGTATTATATTGATAAACTAAGTCCTTCATATAACATCTTAAAAATAGCAGGTTCGTCTTTAGGATTTACACATTCAGAAAAAACAAAAAGTATTATGAGTATCAATAACACCAAAGAAAAACATCCTTTTTTTGGTAAAAAACATAGTGAAATTTCAAGAGCAAATAGGATACTTAATTCAAAAACTGCTTTAGCTGTGGATAGTATAGATACTATAAACGGAGAAGTAAAAAGTTTTAGATCTAATTCTGAAGCAGCTAGATTTTTTAACATAAGTGAATGATCCATACGTAGTTATAAGAAAAGTGGTACGTTATATTTAAACAGATATATAATTAAAAAAAAAAGCTTGAGAAGCTCAATTGGCCGAGCGGAGCTTTGAAGATGCTTAGGTTATAAGTTCGAATCTTATCTCAGGCAATAGCTTATTTTTACATTTAGTAAATTTATCGGCTTTGTTTATTATCTACATTTTTTAAGTAGAAACACAAATACTTACTATAGAGCGGAACTCTTAAGATGTTTAGGTTATAAGTTCAAATCTTATCTCGAGCATATTATTTAAACAGTAGTATTCGTTTATTATAAAAGATAAATTAAAAACGGTATACAGCTTACTAATTATTTAATTTTTATGATGAATGAAAATACTACTAAATTTAGGTTATTTAAGGTGTATTTAGCTATTTTATATAGTATTATACATTTAGGGTGAATTAACTTATTTTCCTTAATTTTCTTTTGCTCTAATGTTTATTGCTATCCCGAAGGGATCCCCAGCTTTTTTTTTAATTTATATAAATAAAAAAAAAAAGCAGGGGATACCTGAGGGCATCCCCTAATTTTTTTTTCTAATAATTTCATAGAAATTATGTCGAAAAAAAATAAAAGGGGATAGTTTCTTTTTTTTCTGTTTGTTTATTTTTTTTTTAATAAAAAAAAAATAAACAAACAGTATTAAAAATGGGTATGCTGAAATCGGTAGACAGGTCCCGCTTAGGACGGGGTGAAATTAATTCATATAAGTTCGACTCTTATTACCCATAAATAGTATAATAACGTATTATTCTATAA
>NW_026056355.1:0-4206 GCF_023757985.1 Alternaria ethzedia | reverse complement strand
ACTTATTACTAATAGTAGTAAGCTTTTACTTATTTAAACGTAGCTTAATAGTCTAAAAATTAATATTATTAAGTTAAGAATTATATTATAATAGCTTAAAATAAAGCTAATAGCTATATAAATTTAGATATCTAACTAGTAAGAGAAAATTCTAATAGTAAGATCTAGGCTTCTAATCTCTTTTAAGTAAGGTTTATAGCGTAATTAATAGCTTAATAAACTGCGTAAGCTACTTATATAAGTACGCGCTTAAGCTAAAATTAGAGTCTTTATTAATAATAATAAGTTCTTTAATTCTTCTCTTCTTTACTATAGTTATTTATATCTTTATTTTATTAAGACGCTTAAGCTCTTAAGATAATAAGCTACTTACCTAATTAACTTAGTACTTAAAATTCTTAGCTTTTAAGTCTTAGCGCTCTTAAGTTCTACGCTTAATTTTTTACTTTACTTACTTTTTAATCTTTTTTATTATAATAGTAAGTTTTTACTTTTATATTTAAATTAATAAATAACTATTATAATTTAGTCTAATAACTTAACTTCTAACTCTAATAATAGCTATAAGTATTAGAGCTTTAGCTTCTATAATAATAGAGTTCTATACTCTAACTATAATACTTTTAGTAGTAGTAATTATAATTTATAAGCTAGCTCTTAGCGTAATAGTACTTAATATAGTAATACTCTATAGTTAAGTGCTTAACCTCTTTTATATAAATAACTTTAAGTAGCTATAGAATTTCTACTTTTTTTTTTTAGAATAATAGTAGTAAGTAATCTATTTTTTAGTAGCTTTTAGTAAAGTAACTAAGCTTCTAATACTTAACTAACTTAAAGGTTAATAAATTTTAATAGTTAACTAAATTAGAGCTTTATAATAACTTATAACTATAACACTAATTTTTATAAAAATTAAATTAAGTATTATAAGCGCTTAGAGTTATATAATAATAGTTTTTACTTAAGTTATAAGCGCTTTTTATTTAATTACTTTAGTAATAAAGATATCTAAAAGACTATTAAGTATAATTTTTAAAGTAGTATCTTTATAAATAATAATACTTTTTAAACTTAAAAGTCTAGCTCTTAGTAATCTAATTATATTAAGAACTAAAGTATTTAAAGTTAAGAGTAGTAAGATTCTTTAAGTAAAAGTTATAATTATTATTATAGTTACTTTAATAAGATATTCTAGAGTAAAACTTTTTAGTATAAGACTTTCTAGAATTATTAGTATCTACTATATACTAGTTATTTATATAAGTAAGTTAGAGTAATACCTAACTATAATACTTTTTAATAGCTTTTTAATAATATTTTAGAAGCTAATTATTTTAAGTATTTTAACAAGATTATATATTATTTCTTTTATAATTTTTGTAATTACTATTTATATAATAAGAATATATAAAAGCGCTATAGAGATATAGTAGATTACTATAAGCCTAAAGTAAGTTTAGATTTTTTTTTTTATTTCTTTTAATTCTTTACTAACTTAATAATAGTGCTAAAGTATAAATAAAGCTTATAATTATTATAAGTAGCTTTATTAAGATCTTTATATATATAAGAAGTAAAAGAAAAAAATTAAAAGTAGATCTAAAACTTTATCTAAACTATTAGATAGAACTTCTAAGTTCTTAGATAAGAAAAGCTTAAAAACTACTTTACTTATAAACTCTAATAACTTTAATTAATATAGTACTTATAGTAAGTTTATAATATTAAGTAAAAAAAATAAAAGAAATTAATATAGATAGTAGTTAGATACTATTACTTATAATTTCTTCTTAGAGTTATCTATTTATAGTTTTTAATCTATTATTATAATACTTAGAATATTATTATTAGAGTTTATTCTAGTAGTAGTAGCTACTAGCGTTTTAGCCTTAAGCTTTATATTTTAGAAATTAGTAGCTTTAGAATTAGTAGCGTAATTAGTATAAGTATTATAACTCTTAGTAGTAAGACTCTTAGTCTTAGTAGTAAGATTTCTAAACTTAGTATTATAATTCTTAGCTTTATAATTACTAGTTTAATTCTTTAATATCTAGTATTATAAGTAGTAGATTTTACTAATATACGTAACGTTAGCTAGCTAAAACTAAATATAAGAAAAAAGTAATATATATAAGGTATAAGTATCTAAAGCTTAAGATTTATATATAAGCTTATACTACTAAAACTACTTATCTATAAGCTTAAATTAAGAACTATAAGAATAGCTAGACTAATAAAGATAAGTTTAATAAGTATAATTATAAAGATTATAATTAGAAAAATTATAACTATAGTAGTTAGTAAGTTAGTAGTTATATAAGTTTATTTAAAGAAAAAGTAAAGTAATTTAGCTATTCTATACTTATATTAATTATTAGTAATTACTTATTAAAAACTAAGCGCTATTTAGAGTAATTAAGATCTAGCTTAGATATAATTAACTTTTATAGTAGTAGTCTAAATAAAGATCTTTTTACTTTATCTACTTTTTAAAAATTATAGATTATAAATTTTATAAGTTAAGTAGCTATTTAAACTTTCTAAACTATTACTAGATAAGTAATTTAGTTAATCTAGTTATAAGTATAATTAAAGTCTCTAAATACTTAACTTTTAATTATTCTTTAGTATATCTCTACTATAGCTATATATTTTAGATATTAATATACTTAAGCTAAGAAGTAATATACTTATTTTTTTTAATAACTAGTTTAATAGTCTACTAATAATTATACTAAACTATTTAGAGTTCTTTAAAATTAAGTAATAGCTTTTTAAAAAAGTACTTAAGTACTATAGCTTTCTTAGTAGTATACTTAAGAGTAAGTAGCTTTACTTTAGTAGTAAAAGTAGTAATAGTACTTTACTTAGTAGCTTTCTAAAAAATTATACTTTTATATAGTATAGTAATATATTTATTAAATAATTAATAAGTCTTTAAATTATTAGTAAAGAACATATTTTTAGTAATTATAAAATTAGGCTTATTATAGTTACTATACTAAATTATATTATAGTAAGTATAGTAAAGATATATAATTACTTACTCTATAGCTTTTTTATACTTATTACTTTAGTTTATAATAAAGTATAAAAGCTTTAATATAGTATATACTATATCTAGTTAAAGAATAATTTCTATATAAAGTATAGAGCTAACTATTTTCTAGTATCTTTAAATTTTAAACTTAGTTACTTTTTTAGTATTTTTAATTAGCTTCTTTAATAGTAGAGGTATTAAAGAAAAAAATCTATCTCTAAGCTTAAACTTCTTAAGTATTTTATCTATATATATATTATAAATAAGTATAATTATTTTTAGATATTAGTTTTTAATTATATAAATATCTAAAAACTACTCTACGTCTTTCTAATCTTAGATCTTATACTTACTAGAGATCTTAGCCTATATAGCTATTACTTATTACTTTAGATTCTTATAATAAAGTAATAGAATATTATTAACGTAGAAGAGAATAAAAATCTTACATTCTTAATTAAAGAAAAGATAGAGCTCTTCTTAAGAAGCTATTATACTAATAGCTCTTAGCGTTTCTAAGAACTTCTTATACTATAATAGTAGAGAGTTTTATAATCTATAAAGCGCGCAGTTAAGCTATATATATAATTCTAGCTTTCTAAAGCTATCTAGTATCTTATAAATTACTAGATTCTTTACTATAATCTTTACGTTAAGAAACGCTTTTATAATATTAAACTATTTAATCTCTAAATTACTCTAGGTAGTAATTACTATTATAGCGTAAAAGAACTTTATAGTAAGTATTACTATATAAGTTATATTAATTAAGTTTTTCTTCTAAAAATTACTATAAACTATAATTTAAGCTTTATATTTAAGAAGATAACTATTCTAATTATACTTATAAGTTTATACTTATTTTAATAAAAGTAGCTAATCTTAAACTTTTAATCTATAAATTTCTATCTAAGTTCTCTTCTTACTTAGCTAATTAATCTTTCTCTTAGAGGCATCTTTAAAAAGCGTACGCATTAGATACTAGATTAGTTATTTCTATAATCTAGATAGCTTTTAGAGATTATTATAGTATTAGTAAGTAGCCTTTAGCTTATACTTACTAAGCGTAGTAGCTATAATAATAGAGTTTATAGTCTTATAGCTAGCTTAATTATTTTAGTCTTCTTAAAGACTAGAGAAATAAGTTTTATAAAAGCTAATTT
>NW_026056354.1:0-4243 GCF_023757985.1 Alternaria ethzedia | reverse complement strand
TTTTTTAAGTTTAAATTTAAAGTCTAATATAGTAACGCGTTATTACGTAATTATATAATTACGTAATCTTAGAAATAGTACACTATAAGCTCTGTCTCTTAGGCCTAGAGAGAAATTATAACTATAATAAAAGTAGTTATAGTAGTAGTACCTACTTTAAAGAAAAACTACGTAGAATATAGTAGTAACTACTAGGTATTATATATATATTATTAGTAGTAAAAAATAAGTTAAGATAGAATTATAAGTCTTTATTATAAATCTATAAGAAAGAGAAGTAAATATAAATAAGTAGTAAGAGGCGTTTAAGTTTAAACTTAGTTTTAATAGTTTAAAAGTTTCTTTATTTATTATTTATAATATAGTATAATATTATAAGATATAATATAGTAGACTCTATTTCTAAGGCCTAGAGAGAATTATAAAAAGACTATTATTAATAAATACTATTATATTATTATAAGAATAAGATATATAGAAAATCTACTTATATCTTAATTACTATATAGAGTTACTTAACTATATTCTCTTATTCTACTCTATATTTATATTCTACTATAATAAGTAAAACATTACTTAATAAACTTTAATATATCTAAGCTAACTTATTATAATATATTATAATTTCTAAGCTTCTTAATTTTAGCTAAAGTGTAAAGTAACTAATAGAAATTTACGCTTAAAATACTAGTTAAGCTATAATATAAAATAAGAAAAGCTTTTATACTAGCTAAAATATATATTTTTAAGATCTATAGATATAGTTCTACGTATTCTCTTATTTAAGAATAAGTACTTTAGAAGACTAAGTACTAAATTTTTTTTATAATAGCTCTTTAACTAAAAGTTCTTAAATAATATATAAATTAAAAGATATTAAAAGAAAGCTAATAATATTTAAGTAAAGTAGTAAACTATACTAAGTAAACTATAAGATAGTCTTTAAAAAGTTTTATTTTACTACTAAAGACTTTTATTATTAGTATTTAAAGATATAATACTTTAGTATCTTATAACTAGCCTTTAACTAGCTTATAATACTTAGAGTAATACTTATAAGCTACACTATTTTATAGCTATTAAACTATATAGAATTCTTTTTAAGACTAAGTATATTATAAAGCTATTATAGAATTTACGTAAGTTATAGTTAGAGTATATAATAAGTAAGATTTCTTTTTTAAACTAGAGATCTACTAAGATTTATATAAAACAAGTTAGTATAAGAGTTTTAAATAAGTTATATATTTAGTAAGAAACTAATAAGTAATAAGTAGATTAGAGAAAAAAGCCTCTATATATACATTAAAGTAAAAATAAATACTATAATATATAGTACTTTTTTATACTAGCTATAAACCTCTCTAGTCTTCTTTATATTAAGATAAAAAATACTCTAAGCGCTTAATTTCGAAAAAGCTTTTATAAATAAAAAAACTATAAATTAAAAGATAAAATTCTTTTTTTAAAATTTATAAGTAGAAGATTAAAAAGTTAAAAGAAATAGAATAATTAGTAAAATTTAACTTATAATAGTTAAATGTTACCTTAATAATAATATATCTACTTCTTTTAAGCCTAAGAGAGCCTATAGCGTAATTTCTTTAAAATTAAGTAATTATACTATTAATTTATAATATAATAACGTGTTACTATATTAGAGTTTAAAAGTAAACTTAAGCAATCTCTAATATAAGCCTAGATTTATAATCTAAAATACTTTTACTTATACTACTACTAATATAATATTTACTATACGCGTAATTATAATATACTAAGTACTTTATATTTATAATATAATACTAATAGCTATCTAGATTATTAACTAGTATACTAGTACTAGCTATATATAATTACGTAATACTAAAAAGAAACTAAGTAAGTCTATAGTATAAAGCTTCTAAAATAATCTAAGATAATCTAAGATATCTACGCAAAACTTATATAATTACTAGTAACTTATATTCTATATATAATTATCTCTAAGCCTAGCTATATTAGCTACTATATTATAAAACTATCTCTATAGTCTAATACTACGCTCTTTATATATTTAGCGCCTTTTAAATTAGTTAAAGTACTATTTACGTCTAGCTATTAAATCTACTACTTACTATAAAGTTAATAAATATTTACTTATTAAGTATTACTAGTACTCTATTTATACTAGCTATAAGTTTAGTATCTAGTTTTTTAGAGTTATAAGAGCTACTTTAAAGTAATTATATAAGTAGTAGAAGAAAAGTTTATATAAATAAGAACTTATATACCTAGAAAATATAAGCTTACTATATTTTTTAACTTATTAATATACTTTATAATATTAATACTATTAAAGTTAAAGCGCTCTCTCTAGTACTATATAAGCTTTATATTTATAGCTAAAGTTTATATAATACTTATTAAAAAGTAGCTAGTATAGACTTTAACTTTAATTAAACTACTTAAATATATAGTAAAGTTATTTAAGTTAGTATTTTTTATAATACTACTAAGTGTCTAGATATTTTTAAAGATAAGAATGTTTTCTATAAGTATAGAAGAAAAGGTAATTTAGACTAAGTATTATTTATTAAGAAAGAAGTAGAGTATATTAGAAAATAGAAATAGAAGTATTAATAAGTTAAAAAAGAAGATTTATAGTAAAGAGAAGTATTATTTAAGTATATAGACTTTTATATAAATACTATATAAGTAGCTATTTTTTAAACTATAGTATTAACTTTTATAAAGATATTTACTTTTATAGTAACTATAGTTATCTATCTACTTTTATAGCTAATAGAGAGGCTTCTATTTAATATTATACTACTTTCTAAATTTTAGCTTTTCTACTAATAAGAGCTACTTATTATTACTATTAGTATTTATCTAGCTTTAAAAGCTTATCTAAATATATATTTTTAGAATTCTAATATTTCTATAGCTTTATAGCTTACTTATTACTATTTCTAAGTTCTTTAAGTTCTCTAGAAAAGCTTTTATTACTATTATTATTAAAATACTATATCTATAGTAAATGTTATAGAAAGTTTAATTAATACTTACTATAAAGAATAGATAGGTAACAAAAACTATTCTCTAATAATAATATATAGCTTTGTTAGAAGAAAGTAGTTAAATACTATAATAAATAGTATAACTAATAAAGATTGTAATAAAGTAATTATAGAGTAAATAATAAGTAAAAGATAATAATATTATTACTAGGTAAAGAATAACTATAGAGAATTACTATTTCTTTTATAGAAAATAGCTACTAGAATAATTACATAAATATTTACCTATTTCTGCCTAAAGATAAAGATTTATAATTAAATCTACTTAATTCTTAGATTTATAATCTAAGTCTACTAAATTCTTTTTATCTTCTTAGATTTATAATCTAGACTAGTACTAATTATATTAGTTTATACGTTATATTATATAGACTAATAATTAGTTTATTACTAGATCTTTTAGTAATTATAAAAAGAGAGATAAGAAAGATAAAAGTTATTATCTTATATAATAATTCTAATAATAGCTAGGCTAAGATAAATAGAGGTATTTTAGAATCTTCTAGTATAGTAAATTAAAACTAGCTACTAAAATCTTAATTACGTATACAATTAGATTTACTAAAGATTTCTCTAATTTATTAAGAAATAATAATAAGTATAATCTTAACAAAGCTTAATAATAATAATAAAATAATAATAACTAAGTTATTATAATCTTTATACACTCTCTTAAGCTATAGTTTTAATAACTAAATAATAAGAAAATATAAGTAGTTTTTATAACTAACTTATTAATAATAATTTCTAAGAAGTTTTAATAACTATCTTAAAACTAAAAACCTATTTCTATTTCTATTTCTATTTGCTAATATAAATAGTTATATAATAATAACTAAATATAAAGCCTAGACTAGAATCTCTAAGGTATAAGAACTTAGAGGTTAAAAACCTAAGCTCTATAGTAATAGTATTAATATACTATTTTTATTATTATAAATAATAATAATAATAACTAGTTATAAATAATTAATCTAGTTTAACTAGACTAATTTTAATTATAAAATTCTTAAATTTAGAATAACTAGTAGGTTTAGTTAAATTATCTACTAGAATAGTACTAGTATTTTTATAAACTAGATCTATTTTATTATCTAGCAGATTTTCTCTAATAAAGTAATAAGTTATATCTACGTGCTTAGTTCTAGCGTAAAAAACAAGGTTTTTAGCTAGTTCTATAGCAC
>NW_026056353.1:0-4263 GCF_023757985.1 Alternaria ethzedia | reverse complement strand
CTTTTATAGAAAATAGCTACTAGAATAATTACGTAAATATCTGCCTATTTCTGCCTAAAGATAAAGATTTATAATTAAATCTACTTAATTTCTAGATTTATAATCTAAGTCTGCTAAATTCTTTTTATCTTCTAGATTTATAATCTAGACTAGTACTAATTATATTAGTCTATGCGTTGTATTATATAGACTAATAATTAGTTTATTACTAGATCTTTTAGCAATTGCAGAAAGAGAGATAAGAAGATAAGAGTTATTAAATTACGTAATAACTCTAATATTAACTAGGCTAAGACAAATAGAGGTGTTTTAGAATCTCCTAGTATAGCAGATTAAAACTAGCTACTAAAATCTTAATTACGTAAGTAATTAGATTTACTAGGAATTTTTCTAATTTGTTAAGAAATTATAATAAGTGCAATCTTAACAAAGCTTAATAATAATAAAAAGATAATAATAACTAAGTTATTATAATCTTTACACTAATAGTTACTTTTAAATAGAAAAGATATATAGAGTGTAGTATTAATAACTATTATTCTATTAATAAAATTTCTTTTTTTCTATAATTATAAAGTACTTTTCTTCTAGTAATAGTATTTCTTAAGTAGTTCTAGCTTTTAGAATAGATTCTTCTACTTACTTAAATTAAAATAAAAGTAAACTATCTAAGTAATAGAAGTATACTACTAAAGTCTAGAAGAGAATATAATAATAGTAAAGCAAATAATCTATTCTTTACTACTTTTAGAGTATAAAAATACTACTACTAAAAACCTCTTTATTACTTAATTAATAGAACAGATTCTATTTCTATAAAATAATATATTCTATAGTTTTTCTAAGAGTATAGATATTAAGATAAGTATATATCTCTTTTTAAGATTATAAAAAAAGAAAAGATTAGATTATTAGTATCTTTAATAGCTTAAGGTAAAGATAAACTATAATACTTTTAAAATTTACTAAAAAATTATATTTTATAGTTTTCTTATAATAGACTCTTATAGTATTAGCTAGCGTATTCTTCTATTAGCTATATAACTATAGTTAGTAAGTTAATATAATAGCCTATTATAGCTTACTACTAAATAAACTAGATACTATTCTAACTTCTAAGATTTTCTAGTATATAATACTAGTAACTCTGCTATTTTTTTTTTATCTACTATAGTATTTTTGTAATAAAGAATAATATAAGGTAAGATAAAAAAATATTATTAGATAACTTAATATAATAATTATTATATAAGTTTACTTTCTAAATAGCTTATATCTAGAATAGTATAGTAGTAGCTAAGTAATGTTATAGAAATAGGCTAGTATTAGAGTAATATTAATTACTATGTCTTTTTAGTATATTAAATTTAATATCTTATCTCTTTTAAGTAGTAATATATACAAAAAGATAGTAGTTCTACTAAAGCTAACTATATTATCTATTCTATACTACTACTACTACTACTACTGCTCTACTTTGTTTTGTATATAATTAACTTTTAAGAATAAAGTAACTTTACTTAATATTTTTAATTTAAAGGTTAGGTTTTTATTACTAAATAGCTTAATTATTAATTCTTCTTTTATACTAGTATCTTAGACTCTAATTTAGCTCTTATAACTACTCTTATAATTATAATTAAATTTAATATAATATATAATATTACTAGTACTAGATTATTATTATAAACTTCTATTACGTTAGAAAATTACGTATAACTTAGTAGTATAACTTATAAAACTCTATAGAAGGTAGTTTAAATAGAAAATATCTTACTCTTAGATTAAAGCAAGTAGTTAGTTATACTTTTCTTAAATTTAAGTATACTTTTATTTCTAGTTAGCTTTATTATATAATACAATTCTAGCTTAGAAGGCTTCTTATTAAGATTTCTATTACAAAGTGTAATTATATCTAGTAATATAATTTTATATCTACTAAAAGTATTTAAAGCTTAAGAGTTAGTAAAAGTTATAGAATAAAAGAGACTATTAGTCTAAAGCTCTAAATTATATAGTAAAAGAGCTAAAGAAGTAAAGAATAGTATAAAAATTTATTAAAGTATACTAATAAATCTCTCTTTTACTATAAGAATAAAATCTTATACCTTTAATTATAGTATTAAATCTTAGAAAGCTTACAAGTTTAATAACTCTTATTATTAAGCTATTTACTAAAACTTTTGTAGAAGATTTATCTCTAGCTTATCTCTAGCTTATCTCTAGCTTTTAAGTCTATTACTATTATATAAGTTATCTTCTCTATTTAACTTCTAGATAGCTTTTTTATTTCTTAATCTAGTTTATAAATATATAGCTATAAAGGTTAAAATATTAATATATTAAAATAAATTTCTATTTCTAGTAGTAGATTCTAGTAAGACTACTTGTAAAAAGTAAGTTTAGAATAAGATAAAATCTTTAAAGTTTGCGAAAAGCTAGTTAAGTACTAATATACTATATAGAGTAGCTACTAATTATAAGAATAGAAAAACATCTATTATAAGAATTTTAAAAAAATTAATCTTACTTTATAATAAGTATATTATCTACTAGTAATTAAACTAGAGTATTCTTATTTACTATAGAACGATAAAAGAGATTATAGAAATTAATATAGAAAAATAATAAGTATAGACTTATAAAAAATTTAATTTATACTTAACTTTATAAAAGATACACTAGTTAGAAATATAGCTTAGAAATTCTATTTAATAAATTAATCTTAGATAACTTGTATACCTAGATATCTATTAATATTCTAGGTTCTATTCTAAAACTTAAGTAGTTATTTTATATTACCTACTTAATATTTAATTAATAGAATTTGTTAAAATTAATCTTTTACTCTTTCTAATAGTAAAGATTATTAGAATTTAGTTTACCTATTTTATAAAAACTATAAAAACCTTTACTTTACTTAGTTTTGCTATTTAAAAAAGTAGCTTAAAAAACTTAGAAGTCTCTAGCTACTAGTATATAAGCTATTTACTCTAAAAATAAGAACGTTAATTATAATATTGTTAGTATTCTAGGCACTATTAATATTGTTATATATCTTATAAGCTTATTACTTATAGATATACTTATATTTAATAAAATAAAAGCTTTACTATACTTATTTATAAACGTACTATTTATTAGTATAGCTCTTTTAAGATAAACTAAAGTAAACTAGTAGTAGATTAAGAAAATTGTCTAGAAAAAGATAATAAGTATATAATATATCTTATACTTAGAAGTAAAAATAACTTAAAGTATATATTAAAAGTACTATAAGTTTAGAGTATAGTGTAGAACTATAAAGGCTTAATAATCTTAGCTTAAATATATATAAATCTAATTCTATTATTAATCTAAAATATTAGTTATTATTATAATATCTTTTAAAGATAGCTAGAGTGTTAATAATATCTTTATACTAGTAGTAGACTTACTAGAACTTTTTATATTATAGTAGAGTAACTAAAAGAAAGAGATATTTAAAAAGTTATCTTTTTTAAAGCTATATATCTAGATAACTTAACTAGCTAGAACTAAGATTTCTAGTATTTTAGAAAGCTAAGAACTTTCTCTTTAACTTTATATCTTTAGAAATTTGCTTAGTAAGCTTAAACTAGTATAACGTTAGTAGTGTTTAAGTATACTAAAAAGCTCTACTTTTTTTAGCCTATATCTTTTTATTTATAGTATTAATTAAGGTAAACTTTAATATACTATTATATATACTTAGATTTATTACTAGTTTATATTAGAAGTTATTCTATTTATTTTTATAATAGTTAGATTAAAAAGTTATTTTTTAAACTTCTTATATTATAAGCTAGCTAGATGTAAAGAATAGAGAAGTAACAATAACTATTCTCTAATAATAGAATATAGCTTTGTTAGAACAAAGTAGTTAAATACTATAATAAATAGTATAACTAATAAAGATTGTAATAAAGTAATTGCAGAGTAGATAATAGGTAAAAGGTAATAATATTATTACTAGGTAAAGAATAACTATAGAGAATTGCTATTTCTTTTATAGAAAATAGCTACTAGAATAATTGCGTAAATATCTACCTATTTCCGCCTAAAGATAAAGATTTATAATTAAATCTGCTTAATTCCTAGATTTATAATCTAAGTCTGCTAAATCCTTCTTATCTCCTAGATTTATAATCTAGACTAGTACTAATTATATTAGTCTATGCGTTGTATTGCATAGACTAATAATTAGTTTATTACTAGATCTTTTAGCAATTGCAGAAAGAGAGA
>NW_026056352.1:0-4392 GCF_023757985.1 Alternaria ethzedia | reverse complement strand
TATCTACTCTTTTATTTCTTTTAAAGATTAAAAAGACTTAGAATAATTAAACTTTAGAGCTTCGCTATAATTAATAAAAATATTAATAAGTCTAAATACTACTATATACTATTAATAAAGATATTAAAAAAAAAGAAATCTATATTATAGTTATACTCTATTATATAGAGCTAAGTTATATTTATATCTCTATATAAGCTTATTAAATATAGTAATAGAATAAAACTTAAGTATCTTAAATTAAGAAATTCTTTTTAGTAGTAGTAAGCTTAGTATTACTAAACTATTAAATATCTTTAACTTAATATTCTAGTTTTTATCTAATAGTACCTAATAGTACTCCGCTTCTAGTAGTTACTATATTAGTACCTTATACCTAGTTTTGTAGACTTTGTTTAGTAAAAAGATATTAAAAAGCGCTTAGCTATTAGTCTTAGAGCTACTAGTAGATTATAATAACCTTAGAGTATATTACTATTAGTACTAAGGCTTCTAACTAATACTATACTTATTTATAAAACTTATAAAAGCTTAGATAATAATTAAGAACTACTAAGATAATATAGTAGTAATAGAAATACTATAATAGCTTTATAGTCTGTATTTTTAAATAAGTATAAAGTAATAACTACTTTTTAATAGCTTATATCTTATTTAAACTAAAAGTTGTCTATTTTAGCTACTATTTAATAGATAGTATCTTTTTATAAAAGATAAGCTATAAATACTCTCTTCTTTTTATTTTATATTTTAGAGCTTTTATAAAGTATTTTAGCTAAAGCCTTATATTACTAAAATATAGCCTTTCTAATAAATAGAAATAGTAGTAGTATTACTATAAGCTTTACTATATATATAAAGTTATAGAGAAAAATAGCGTAAATTAAAAACTTAGTACTAGAAAACTTTATAAAAGATTAGTATTACTATCTTACTATAAGTAAAATATTAAAATTACGCTTAATAAAGAGCTTATATATCTTACTAAAATGTTTTTAAAAAGTAAAGCTTAAAAAAAGAATACTTAAAGGCTTTATACTAGTTATATATATAATAAAGATATTAAAAAAAATAAAAGTAATAAAAATAAGAGATATAGAGTTAATAGAATTACTTATAGATCTAGCGTATAGCTTTAAAGTACTAGTATAGTAGTACTATAAAGCGCTTATAATAGGTTCTAGTATTACTAATATAAAGTAGTTTAAAGTAGCCTCTATAATAGCTTCTAAAATAATAACTATAAGAAAACTTAGAAAGTAAAATGTTTAAAAGAAAGGTTATTAATATAGTAATAATAAAAGGCTAAATTAAGCTTTAGTAAGTATAGTAATATAACTAGTAATAAGATTAGCTTTAAAAATAACTTACTAATACTAAGAAAAACTTTTAAAAAGGTAGTAACGTAGTTAAACGCTTATTTAGTTAGTATAGCTTTAGTATTAGATTTAAGCTACTATTTATATTCTTAATAAGTTTTAAATTACTAATTTATTATAAGCTATAGAATAAGAATAAAGATAGAAATAGAGAATAGAGAGTGTATATTTAGAAGTATACTTTTACTTAATAAATATCTTTATATTTTATAACTTTAAAATGTATAGCTTAATTAGTTAAAAGCTATTAAGAATAAATAATTATTTTATAATTCTTTCTACTATAAGTAGACGTTAGTATTTAATTATAAAATATTTACTCTACTACTCTAGATTAAAAAAGCTTTTACTACACTAGAGGTAGTACTACTAAGAATCTAAGCTTTAGTCTATCTAACGCCTATACCTTTCTAGAATTTTAATTATTTAAGAAATATATCTATTTATATACTAGTAATAGACCTTACTTTTTTTAGACTAGCTTATACTATAGAATTATTAGTTTACTAATAAAAGTAGTTTTAATTTTAGTAGTTATAGTTTATAAATATATTTTAAGAAAGAAATCTTAACTTATATTTAAATTAAATTCTACACTTAAAAGTTTAAGATAGTAATAAGTTATAAGCTAGAGTATATCTAGATAGAATTAAGATACTCTACTTTCTAGACTTTATAAGTAAGTATTAACTAGATTTTTTAAGATATAAGGCTGCGTCTGCCTTAGAGCCTAAACCTTACACTATACTTTTACTTCTATCTAGACTTTTAGTCTTACTTATCTAAGCGCTTCTATATATAATCTTATATATTATAGAATATATAGTAAGCTAATATAATACGTTATATTAGCTTACTACTTTAAGTAATTATCTAAAGGTTTAAAAACTTTTTTACGCTTACTTAAAGTAGTAAGTAGATATAATATATAACGTAAACCTACTACTATAGAGCTAAAATACTAACCTTTATAATTATAGTAAGTAGCTTATAGCTATAGCTAATACAAGAGCTACTTTTAGTCTACTAATTAAAGTATCTACTTTTATCTAGTGTAAGTTAAGTATAGATAGCTTTTTAAGTAGATTTATAATATATTATATAATTATATAATTATATAGGTATATAATTATATAATATTAAGAAGATTATACTCTAGTCTCTGTCTTTAGATCTAAAAACTATAATAAAAAAAAAAGCTTATATAAACGCTTTATAATATAAAACTATTTCTAAAATATAATATTACTTTATTAAGTGTACTAGTACAGACATATAAGTATAACGTAGTTAAGTAATATAGTATATAGTTATAATATAAGTATATTTTCTAAATACTTTATTTTATAGTAAGTAGTAGTATATATTCTTTTAAAGGCTCTAGTATCTAAAACTAAGCTATAAAGTTTAAAGCTTCTAAGTTTTATAAGCTTAAATTTTATAAAGAAAGAGAGATAGAAGAGTATATATTTTATATACTCTAATTCTAAAGGCGTAAAAGTACTTAGAAAAGTATTTAGAAGTTATATATATATCTTATTACTTTTAAAAAGCTTTCTATAAAAGTAGAAAGTAAAAAGAGCTATAACTATAGAGAAATAGTAATAAATATTTAAGAACTTAAGTATTTAAAGCTATTTCTATAATTATACTATAAAGTAAAAAAGTAGTAAAGTATAGTAGTGTAAAGCTCTAAATACTATATAGAATAACTCTAAACCTATTATATAATAGCTATTCTAAAATAGTAGAAGAGTTTTATATATATAATTATACTAGACTCTTTAGCTATAGTTATAAAAGTAAAATTTTATACTTTTCTCTTTTACTTTTCTCTTATCTTCTTTATTCTCTATATTTTTTATATTTTTTATATTTTCTATATCTTCTATATCTTCTACCTACTTATTAATATAGTAAGTATATTAATTATAAAAGCTCTTATTATCTCTAAAATATATATAAGCTATTTTATATTTATTATAAATAAGACTACTATAGTTATTACTAAGTATAGACTAAGTAAGTTAAACTTTATAAACTATTTTATAAAAGTCTACTAGTTTAAAAAAGTTATACTTAAAGTATACTAATATACTAAGTTATTTTCTAAGTTTAATATAAATAATATAGTATAATACTAAATATTTAATATATCTAAAAGTATTAATATCTACTATTAAGGCTTTATCTTTAGTATACTAATAAGTAGTTTTATAAAAGAGTATACTAAAGTATAGTATATACGCTAGCTAGATTTTATTACTACTAGTAAGAATTCTAGATAGACTAATTATTAGATGAACTTTATAAACTATTAAGTACTTATCTATTAATATAAGAATTAGATACTATATAATCTAACTATAGTAGAAAAGCTATTTAAGTTTAAAGCTAAGAGATCTCTTACTTTCTCTACTATTATTTTACTTACTACTATACTTTAAGCTATATATATAGTAGCGTCTATATAGGCTAGTAATAAATAATAATAATAACTATAAACCTATAATTAAGCTAATAATATAAGTAAGATAGATAATTTAGATAATAGAGTAATAATAGCTTATTAATAAGCTTATAGTAGAATACATAATAAGTATAGACTATAGATATATTTAAGATCTTTCTAAAGTATTTAGCTAGTATATTAAGCTATAAAGAATATATAGCTCTTTTATAGTACTATAAATATATTACTACTACTAATTCTAGAATTTACTTAAGCTTATAGATAATTATAACTATAATAAAAGTAGTAGTAGCGCTTACTTTTAAAAGAGACTATATATAATATATTAGTACTACTAAGTAATATCTAGATATTATTAGTAGTAATAAATAAGATAATATAGAACTATAAGTCTTTATTATAAATATATAAGAAAGAGAAGTATAAGTAAATAGTAAGAGGTATTTAAGTCTACTATACTTAGTTTTAATAGCTTAAAGAGCTGTTTGTTATTTGTAATATAGTATAATATTATAAGATATAACGTAGTAGGCTCTGTCT
>NW_026056351.1:0-4412 GCF_023757985.1 Alternaria ethzedia | reverse complement strand
AATAGACTAGTGTATTATAATAAGAAAAGAAAAGGTATATAATTAATTTAGCCTTAGGCTTATAATAAAAAAGTTAATTTAATAGCCTTTAGTCTACACTATCTAGTACATACTATAAATCTTAAAAATAGTAACTCTATAGGCACTATATAGACCTAGACTAGAAGTATATAAAGTTTACTATTATACGTAGTACTACTTATATCTTTTAGTTTATACGCTCTATATCTTTATTAGTCTAGAGGTAGTATAATATTAAAAGTAGCTAGTCTATCTTTATAAGCTTATATAAGGTAGTCTAGAAAGCCTCTAACTAGTTAGAGCTATAGTTTATAATAAAAGCTAAGAAAAATCTATAAAAACGCTACTAGTAGTTATAGAATATCTATATAATATAGTTTAAGGCTATAGAAGAAACTACTTCTAACTAGATAAATTTTAATAGGTAATCTATAATAACTAAAAGATACTATAGTAAGGTCTTATTATAGGCTAGTAGTTCTATTATAAAGTTTATTAAAATCTACTACTAGTATCTATCTACTACTAGAATAAGCTATAATAGCTTTTAGTGCTTCTTCTAAGAGAAGTAGGTAGTATAGTAGTAGTAATTTCTAATATAACATGTAATATTACTTAATATACTATTTTAGTAATAGTTTTAGCGTATATAGTAGAAAGTAACATTCTTCTTTAGATACTTTACTAGGCCTAACTTATAAGCTCTCTAGATTACTATTATAGTAAGTAGCTTCTAATTTAGTAGCTATAAAACGCCTCTCTAAAGTAGTATACTATATACACTAATAGTGTAGTTTCTAATTTACTAAGTTATATTAGTCTTAGGTAGAAAAGCTCTTATACCTAGATAGACTACTCTCTACCTTTTAATATAGCTAGAATTCTTTACTAGTATAGTATTTTATAAGCTCTATATATAGAGGTTAAGAAATACTAAAAAGCCTAGTAGAGGTATATTCTCTACCTAGACTTAGGCTATACCTACTAAGATCTAGATAGATATTATAATATGTATTAACTAGTAGAAATTCTCTATATAGTCTTACTTATAGTAGCTTAATATATTAAAGCGCGCTATAAGGCGTCTAGACTAGTAATATAATATATACTAGAATTTAGAGAGGTACTTTACCTAGTAATACTATTACTTACTAAGATCTTATATACTAGTAAAGTACTCTAAGTTCTTATAGTTAGTAAGAACTTTAAAAAGCTTATATACGCTAGTAAGCTTAGCTATCTATATCTTAAAGTAGTATACTATAGTAAGTAACTTCTTATTATAAATAGTATAGTTACACTTCTTACTTATAAAAGCTACTAAATAGTAAGTAACTAAGTATAGAATACTTCTAATATACTATAAAAAACATCTTTCTAAAGTAATACTTAAGTAGTCTATCTTAATAATTATTTAGTAAGAAAGATTCTACTAATAAAGAATAAAGTCTATAATAAATATAGACTTTAATGTTTAGAAAGCCTAATTCTTCTCTAGTTTCTATTTAAACTAGGTAGCCTTTTCTATAAGTTAGTAGAGAGAAGTAGCTACTTTAGAGAAGTTAAAAATAAAGTTATAATAAAAGTTTATAAACCTAAGAAAACTATATATACTTATTACTATTATAGGCGCTTACTAGTTCTAGACTATCTAGAGCTTATCTAGGTCTAGACGTATAGCGCGCTCTACTTTAATAATATAACTAAGGTAGTAGACCTCTTTTACTATAAATACACTTTTCTTAAGATCTAGGTTAAGTTAGGTATTACGTAGTAGAGTTAGAATCTATTTTACTTTAGTAAAGTAGTTAGCTCTACTTTCTCTAGAGTAGATTAGAATATTATTAAGGTACGCTATTATAAAATTACCTAGTACTTTCTTTAGCGCACTATTAATATACTACTAGAAGAATATAAGTATACTAGTTAGGCTAAAAGAGTAGATAAGCTACTTAAATAACCTAAATTAAGTATAGAATACTATTTTTACCTTATTACTATTAGCTATACGTAGCTTATAGAATATAGTATAAATATTAACCTTAGTAAACTAATAAGCTTTTAAAAGTATACGTAGTATCTTCTTAATTAAGAGTAGTAAGTAGTAATCTATAACTATAATTTTATTAAGGCTATAGTAGTTAATATAGAAACGCTAATCTCTAGAAGCCTTTTTTACTAGAAGAACTAGTAACCTAGTAGAAAAGAAGCTAGTTTAGATTTACTTCTTATTAAGTAGGTCTATAAGCTACACGCGTAGCTCTAGTAGCTAATTATATAATATTAGATATAAAAAGCTTTATAGCGCGTTCTACTTATAGCTATACGCGTTTATAAATAAGTTAATATAATAATTAAAGTAGCTCTAGTAAGAGAGTAGTCTACTAGCTTTATTCTTATTAAAGAAGTTATAAAACGTAGCTAACTTAAGTAGTAATTTACTTAGCTTAGGCTCTATAAAGAGTTAAATACTATCTAATAAAAGGTAGAACTAATATAGAGTATAAATAAGAGTATAGATACTTATAATAAGAACTACGCCTCTATACCTAGAAATACGCGCTTTATAACCTACTACTTTAGCTACTTTCTTAATACTAATTATTATAATCTCTAGCTATACTAGAGCCTAATTATACTTATATACTACTATCTCTCTAGCGTAACCTATAGTAAGAAGACTTTATAGAATATTAAGAATAACGCTCTTCTAGCGTATCTATAGCTTACCTAGAATAATATTATAATATAAGTTTAGAACTATATAGATAATAAGATAAGTTAGCTAACTATTAATATTATACTCTACTATAGCTAACTATAAGATAATAAAGTTTTATAAGAAACCTACTACTTAGCGTAGTAACTATAGAGTTAATTTAAGAAATTAGGTACTTACTCTTCTAGTAACTACTTTATTAATTATATAGAAATATTTATACTCTAAGTTAACTAATACTTATATTTAGTTAGCGCTCTCTAGAAATAAAAATACTAAAAATAAGCTTTTATCTATAAACTAGCTAATATTAACTAAGTAAGTATTAAGACTACGTATTAGTAACTTCTCTACTAATATAACTATAGTCTACTTCTAAGCTAGACTCTTTCTAGAGGTAGTTAGTTTTCTAAATATACTTTCTTTTTATCTAAACTAACTAATTATATTATAATAAAGCGTATTATAGCTACGTTTAGATATACTTTTATATAGTAGTCTACGCGCCTATACTATGTATAGATACCTACTATCTTACGCTTACTAAATATATCTATAGAAATCTAGTTCTTCTAGTTAGAAGCTAGACTTCTATAAGAGTCTCTAGATATAGTATCTACTACCTCTATGTTTACTATATAAATATTACTATTATAGTTTTACTTCTAAGGTACTATAGGCATAGAGTAATAGAGCTAAAACCTCTAGGTAGACTCTATCTCTACTATCTTAAGGTTAACTATAATAGCCTTATATATAAGAACTACAGCGTTATAGTTAGTATATAATATACTTTAGTTTATAAAGACTTCTCTTATATAATTATTTAAAGCGTTGTAAAGCTAGTCTAGCTTATACTTATTAGTTTAGTAGAGTTTACTTACTTATACTAGAGTCTAGCTAAAAGTAATAAAGAATTCTATAAAGAACTAATACTTTCTCTAGTGTAAGTAGTCTAAACGTACTAGAGCCTACTTCTTACTATAAATATTACTATAGTAGAATAATAGATAGCTAAGAAACTCTAGTAGATTCTAGGTACTATATCTATCTATCTTAAAGTATAAAGTAACTTACTACTAGACTATAGATAATAGCTTAGCGTTAATAAATATAAACTATAACTTTCTATTCTTTAGAAACTCTTAGTCTATTACTAGCTTATACTTAATTATTACTTTCTAGACTTAGAAGTACGCTTTATTACCTCTAAAGCGCTTCTCTATCTAAAAAGGCTTACGCTTATTTATATATATAAGTAGAGAAGAAGAAGAAAATAAAGAGTTTATACTAGCGCTAAAACTACTAATAGACACTTCTATAGTAAAAGCAGCATTTCTCTTTTATAAAGTATTACTAGAGAGAGGCATAGTATTAAACTATATACTTAAGGCTTTAAGGTGTTAAGTAAAATATTTATTCTAGACCTAGAGTATCTAGAATAAAATATAGTCTTCTACATAGTCTTAGGTTAGTTATTATAGTTAGTTTAGAATTACTTATAGAGTTATATCTTTAGCTATTTTTATTTCTTAAGCTTAGCTAGTCTATCTCTAAACTTATATATAGTACGTAAGAAAGAAGCCTTATAAATATTATAGACTAGCCTTAGAGTTAGAATATACTAAGTATTAATAGAATATTATAAGGCTTAGAACTTAAGAGGCTACGT
>NW_026056350.1:0-4481 GCF_023757985.1 Alternaria ethzedia | reverse complement strand
GTTAGTAATAAAGCTCTAAAACAATAAGTTTAGTAAGAAGTAAGTTATTACTATATTTAAGTAAGCTAATAAATTTATTAACATAAGTAAACGCTATAGTTAGTTTATATTTAAGAGTTTACTATATAATTTTATAAATAACTTAGACTTTTATACTATAGCTAGTATAAGTAGACTAATAAAGTTTCTAAAAGTACTCTATAAAAGTTAGCTAGAGACTAGCTATTTTATAAATAGTGTAAATAAACTTTAGTTATAGTGCGTAATTATTTAGTAGAAGGTATATTTTATTAAGACCTAGTAAGAACTACTAAGTAGGCAGAATTTAATTAGTAACTATTACTTCTTATTTAGTAGATTATTCTTAGCGTAACGTATACACTTACTACTTTTTCTTTTCTCTCTCTTTTTTCTTTACCTAACTTTTCTCTATCTAATAACTAAATTATAGTATAAGCGCTATAGATAATAATTACTCTATTAAGTAGAAATTATATAATCTAGCTACTAGTAAAAGCTTCTCTACTTTTTTCTTTAATAATTTTCTCTAACTTATAGTTACTAATAAAACTTCTAATATAACTAAAGAGAGAGACCTACTTTTTAATAAACTACTTACTTTTACTTTAAATAAACTAGTAGTAGCTAAAGTTAATAGGCCTATAAGATTATTTAGTAGCTTTTTCTAGTATCTTTTAGTATATAATAGTACTAATAAAGTCTAAAAAAGTTATAATTATATAATTTAAGAGTAAACCTCTAGCTCTAGACTATTTATACCTACTAACGCTAATATCTATAGCTCTAAATTTCTTACTCTTATTTTTATAAACTTTACCTAGAGTAAGTATAAATATACTAGCTATAAAAAAGCTTTATAACGTATATAATATATAGTATCTAACTACTTTAGAAATTATCTACTTTACTATATACTAATTAGTTATTTTTAGATTATCTTTTATAAGAAATACTCTATATATTAGATAGTATATAAATTATACATTATTATTAAAATAGAAAAATGTCTATATCTTTTAATAACTACGTAACTATAAGTAGTTATTAGTAATTAGCTATTATAGAAACTAAATTCTAGTCTTATAGACTATATCTTTTAAATTAATATATTTCTAAACTTATAAATAAATAATTCTTCTATAATAGAATAGGTTAATTTTACACTCTACTAGTATATAAACTTAATAGATATATATTATATAATATATTAATCTTATCTTTTATATATAGTATTATTACGCTATATCTATAGAATACTACTATGCCTAGTAAACCTATAGCTGTGTTATATATTTAATACTATTTCTAATAAAGCTACTACTAACTCTATAACTTTTTCTACTATTTTAGTCTACTAGGTATTAGCTAACTACGTAAAATTTTACTAGAGTAAGAGAAAGAAAGCGCGTATCTAAGCTAAGAATTACATACTATATCTAAACTCTAGATTCTTATCTATAGTACTATTAGAATTACTATAATATTATATAAAGTTATATAATTAACTAGTAACTAATAAACTTCTAGAAGCTTCTAAAGTATAAAAAGTTAGTAATTATAAATTAAACTATAATATAGAAATAAGTATTATTCTTACTTAGTACTAGCTAATAAGTAGGTCTTCTTCTTTAAATACACTATAGAGATATTAGTTAGGTTTTTATCTTAGAGTTTATATAGTATTTTTCTCTTTTATATATATTAAGATATTAGTATATTATTATAGTAGAAATTTATTTATAGTAGTTTAAAGACTAGATAGTAGATACTAAGTATACTATAGCTAAATATTTCTAGAAAAGTATAGACTTTAGTAAAGCTTATATTAATATATTTACTATTTTACTACCTATTTCTATAGCTACTTATAAAACTCTAGTACTTTAGTATAATACTTAATTAATAGACTAGATAGATCTATTCTTTTCTATAATATATCTATTAAAAGCTATTTCTTAGTCTTAACGCTTTATTAAATTATTCTTTACTATACTAAAAAGCTAGCGCTATTTTACTACTAGATTCTCTTAATATAAGAACTACTACTTACTAAAAACTAAGAATATAAGTTTTTTATATTTTATACTTTTCTTTAATTACTTATATAGATTACTATATATTTAAAATATATTATTATATAAAGTTTAAATTAGACTAAACGTTATATAATCTATTATATTATATCTAGATAAAATATCTATTTAAGTTTATAACTTTACTTATCTCTACTTTAGACGTAATAGACGCTTTTAGTTTTTACTTATACTAAACTAGCTTTCTAATTCTAATAAAATTAATAAGTAGATTAAAATCTACTTTTAGTTAATTAGGTATAAGCTATTACCTTTTGCGTTAATAAAGAGATTATACTATATTCTTAAGTAATTTACGCCTATATCTAACTTTAGATCTAATAGTATAAAGTATAATAAGTAACTTTATTTAAATATCTAATAAGACTTAGGCTATAAGAATAGTTAGAAAAGACTTATAGAGCTAGTTTACTATATTAAAGTAAGATTATCTATTATATAACTACTAGACGTAGTATAATATAATATAGTTTACTTTAAATTCTACTATATTTACTAATTATCTTTATCTTTATTCTCTCTTAATTTACTTTTACTTTTTTATATATTTCTATTTATAAAAAACTATAACTTTTTTACTAATACTTATATAGCTATAGTCTATAATTATATAGAATTATAGCACGCGCTTTAAAGCTAACCTATTTAATTAGCTTTTAGAGTACTTTTATTTACTTTACTTTTTTAAATTTACTACTATAAATAGCGTAATTAACTACTTTATAAACGCTACTCTTTTATAAAGTTTATATAGTAATTATCTATAGAAAATTAAAAAAGTTTATAATAAAACTTTCTATAACTAATAGGCTTATTATAATACTAGGTTTAATTAAATAGCTATATACCTTATACTATTTAATAGTAAAAGTAACTTATCTAAGAATATAAAAAGTTAGATCTACTTAACTATACTCTAGTAGCGCTAAATAGTATTCTTTTATATTAGAGTCTACGCGTTAAACCTATTTTATATTAAACTCTTTCTAAACTACTTTACTTAAATTTCTATATAGTAAGATAATAATTCTTTTTAATATATAGCTATTAACTTATTTTATAAATTAGCTATTTCTCTAAAAACTTATAACTTTCTTAGCTTATATAATACTTTATAATATATTAGTATTATAGATTAAATCTATAATCTCTATCTAATTAGGCCTAGCTCTAGATTAGGTAAGAAACTTTAAAACTCTGCCTGTATAGCTCTCTGTTTCTATAACGTAGTATCTTACTAGTAATATAATTTTAACTTATAATATACTTATTACACTATACTACGTTTAAAGCCTATCTATACCTAGACTCTATACTCTAATCTATTAAGTTATATTATAATTAGTTAAAAACTATATATAATTCTAATAAGCTAAAGAAACGCTACTACTACTATTACTAAACACTATAGTAATTACTATTGCGCTTATTATATAAATTAGATATATATACTCTTTTAGAAATAATACTACTAGAGTAAAAAGTAATTACTAACGCTATCTATAGAGCTCTACTATATAACTATAGAGTAGAACTTATAGATTAGCTAAGTTAGCTATTCTTACTATTAGATGTACTAAAGACTAGAGCTATAAAGATAAGAGAGGCCTACTTAGAGCTAGCTAGAAGCTTACTACTATAATAGTTAGTTTTATTAATAGAGAATATTATACTATAAAAGTATTAGGCTTAGTTATATAAATAATATTAGATTATAGAGCTAGTAGAGAATTAGCTTATTCTACTTATAACACTAGAAGGTAGTAAATATATAAGTAAGTAGACGTAGTATATACTATTAATAGTTAATAGAGCGTCTCTATAATAACTCTACTTTATATTCTATACTATAGTAATACTAGATAAAGGCTTTTCTACTCTAAGTAGTTTCTCTAGAAGCTTTAGCTTTAGTAACACTTAGAACTCTACTTAGATACTTATAGGTAATACTTAAGAATCTATAGAACTACCTCTAGCTCTACTACCTATATCTAGGCGCTAAGAGAGCTTCTTTCTTATATTCTATCTGCAACTCTAGCCTATAGAGAGTTTAGATAGTAGTTACTAAGAACTCTAGACTCTAGATAATACTTATATCTATATTAAGTTTTATAACGTTACTATAGAAGCTATATAGAATAATGCTTACTATATACGCGTTCTCTTTTATAGCCTAGAGACTAAGCTTTATAACTAGATTAATCTTTTTAAATATAAAAAGAATAACTCTACTAATATAAATAAACTAGTAAGCTTTATAATCTAGGTAGGTTAAAACTACCTCTCTACTAATAGTACGTATTAGAGTACTATTATATTAACTATTACTAACGCTATAAACTTTAGTAAGTAAGCTATAGACTAGTC
>NW_026056349.1:0-4503 GCF_023757985.1 Alternaria ethzedia | reverse complement strand
CTTTATTAGTTATACTATTTATTATAGTATTTAACTACTTTGTTCTAACAAAGCTATATTCTATTATTAGAGAATAGTTCTTGTTACCTATCTATTCTTTACAAGTAAGAGGTATTTAAGTCTATTAGACTTAGTTTTAAAAGCTTAAAAGTTAATTTTTTAATTATTTATAATATAGTATAATATTATAAGATATAATATAGTGTACTAGATTTCTAGAATCTAGAGAGGCTATATAAAGCCTATATAATTATTAATAAGCTAGCTATATTAGCTACTATATTATTTAACTATTTTTATAGTCTAATATCTTACTCTTTAGATATTTAGTGCCTTAAAAATTAGCTAAAGTACTACTTACTTTTAGCTATTTAATCTACTACTTACTATAAAGTTAATAAATATCTACTTATTAAATATAACTAGTACTATATTTATACTAGCTATAAGTTTAGTATTTAGTATCTAGAGTTATAAGAGCTATATTAAAGTAGTTATATAAGTAGTAAAAGAAAGGTTTTTATAGATAAAAGTCTAGATACTTAAAAGATATAAACTTACTACTTTATTTTACTTATTAATCTACTTTATAATATTGAATACTTCTATAGTTATATATAGCAAGAATAAAGAATTTAGAAAATATACCTATAATAAGATTACTATATAAAGTTACTAACTATGTATTATTACTCTACTCTATATTAACACTTTACTATAAAAATATTAATACTATTAAAGTTAAAGTACTTTTTAAAAAGCTATATAAGCTTTATATTTATAGTAAAAGTTTAAATAATACTTATTAAAAAGTTATAAATATAGACTTTAATATTAATTAAACTACTTCTAAATATAGTAAGGTTTCTTAAATTAGTGTTATCTATAATACGTAGCATTTAGGTATTAATAAAGATAAGAATATTCTTTCTACTATAGCTTTATTAATATAGATATATATATATTATATTCTTATAGCGTTTTACTACACTTATAGCTATAAATATACGCGTAGGTATATATATAGTTAACTTAGAAAGTAATAATATTAGTTAAAGTCTTAGCTAATTACTTTCTTTATTTTCTAATAATAATAATAATAAAATTAGTAGTAGTAATATTATAATAGCTCTACTATACCTTACGTAGTACTTATATAGCTTATAGTAGTAGTAATAATATTATAATAACTTAGTTTTATTCTATATAGTATTTATATAGTAGTCTAGTATATCTACTATTATCTAGCTTATCTCTCTAGTATAAAATACGTATACACGCGCTATATCTAAATTACTTTCTATTTCTATATTATCTCTATATTATCTATTATATTATTTATTATATTATGTATTACATTATCTATTAATATATATTATAACCTATTAGAATCTATTATAATAGCTCTTAAGCTAACTAAGTAATATTAGCTATATCTAACTTTAAGTCTTTAGAAAAGTGTTCTACTACTAATCTTTTAATAAAGTAGTAATAGACTTCTTAAGTCTACTTAGCTATACTTTAAGTTTAGTATTTATATTATATAAAAAGATATTCTTCTACTACTTTATAAACTTTATTTTTTTACTTTCTAAGTTTTTAAGACAGTTATACTAAGTATAAAGCTACTTTTTATACTAGAACTTTATAACTTTAGGTATATTCTCTAAATATAGAAGATAGAAAAGAATACTAAGCTTTATAGTAGTAATTATTATAGTTATACTTTATTATAGAGAAACTTTAATAGTATAACTTATTTAGTTTAGTATATAGCTCTCTCTTATACGCCTAGTAAAGAATATAAAATACTAGTCTTAGAAACTAGTATAATATTAGCTAGTGCTACGCTATATACGTAAAAGAAGTTAGATATCTTTAGATATTAGTCTTAATTAAAAACACTTATTTTAATAAATATCTTACTATTTAATAAGTACTAGCGTATAGAAGAGAATTTATATAGAAGTTTAAATTTTATATATAAAAAGATATTTTATATATTATTTTACTACTATACTTTTTAGAGTAGCTTTATAAAGCTTAAACTATAGCTATAGTTACTAGCTATACTTTCTTACTACTATTATTACTTATATAGAGCTAACTTACCTATCTTAAGAGCTATAGAAGTATTTAGTATACTATTTTAATACTACTAGTTTAGAAATGCTAGCTATAAAATTAATAATAAAAAAAAAAAAAGTAAACAAATAGTACATTATTATAAATTAAAAAAGATAGAGTAAAGTCTTTATTATAGCTATTATAACTAAAGTAATATAGAATAGAAATATACTCTAACTAGTAGAAACTAATAGAATTTTTATTAAAAGAAAATAATATTCTCTATAAGTATAGAAGAGAAGTTAATTTAAACTAAGTATTAGTTATTAAAGAAGAAGTAAAGTATATTATTAAATAGAAATAGAAGTATTAAGGGGTTAAAAAAAGATATCTATAGTAAAGAGAGGTATTTAAGAAATATAGGTTTTTGTATAAATACTACGTTAAGTAGCTAATTTTTAAACTATAGTATTAATCTACTTCTATACCTTATAGAGACATTTCTATTTAATATTATACTATCTTTTAAATTCTAGCCTTTCTATAAATAAGACCTTATCTATTAGTACTATTAGCCTTTATCTAGCTCTAAAAGCTTATCTAGATTTATATTTCTAGAATTTTTATATTTCTATAGTTTTATAGGTTATCTATTACTATTACTAAGTTTTTTAAAAAAGCTTTTAATACTATTACCTTTTATAAGTTTATTATTATTAGTATTAAAGTACTATATCTATAGTAAACGTTATAAAGAAACTTTTATTAATAATAGTTACTACTATATTATAGTAAATATAAAGTAGTTAGAATATTTTCTTATATTAAGATTACTATATAGAGTTACTAGACTACGTTTATTACTCTACTCTATATAATTACTCTACTTTATATTAATACTTTACTATAATAGATAATAATAATAATAGTAATTACAATAATAATAATAATAATAATAATATTAATTATTATTATTATTACTTATTTTATATACTAGTTCTATAACGTAGGTATAATATAGATAAGTAATAAAGTATATAACAATAATATAGATATATTTTCTAAATACTTTTATTTAAAGTATATAGTAGTATATATCTTTAATAAGATCTAATTAATAAATATAAGCTCTAAACTTTATAGCGTTTATAAGCTTTATCTAAAAGAAAAGAGTAAAGAAGGCTAAGCTTCTAGTATTTTATAAGCCTAAGTAAGCTTAAGTAGCTAAGCTTTTCTTAGTTTATAAGCTTTATTCTAAGATGTAGAAAAACTAAAAAGCTATATTATCTTAGATAGCTAAAAAAGTACATATAATATTAAACTGTTAAATAGATATTTAGTTTAAGCTATAATATCTATCTTTCTTAAGACTTAATAAAAAGTTCTAATAGTTTTATAGTATATATTCTTTGTAAGTTTTAATAACAAAATAAAATTTATAAGAGCCTAAGATAAAGTCTTAATACTTAATACCTAATAAAGTTTTTTAAAGTAGAATAGTTTATAGAAGAATATTCTGTAAAGAATAGATAGGTAATAAAAACTATTCTCTAATAATAGAATATAGCTTTGTTAGAACAAAGTAGTTAAATACTATAATAAATAGTATTAACTAATTAAGAATGTAATATAATTGTAGAGTAAATAGTAGGTAAAAAGTAATAATATTATTACTAGGTAAAGAATAACTATAGAGAATTGCTATTTCTTTTATAGAAAATAGCTACTAGAATAATTACGTAAATATCTACCTATTTCTACCTAGAAATAAGAATTTATAATTAAATCTACTTAATTTCTATTAATTTCTAGATTTATAATTTAAGTCTGCTAAATTCTTTTTATCTTCTAGATTTATAATCTAGACTAGTACTAATTATATTAGTCTATACGTTATATTGTATAGACTAATAATTAGTTTATTACTAGATCTTTTAGTAATTGCAGAAAGAGAGATAAGAAGATAAAAGTTATTAAATTATGTAATAACTCTAATATTAACTAGGCTAAGACAAATAGAGGTATTTTAGAATCTTCTTGTATAGTAGATTAAAACTAGCTACTAAAATCTTAATTACGTAAGCAATTAGATTTACTAGAAATTTTTCTAATTTGTTAAGAAATAATAATAAGTATAATCTTAATAAAGCTTAATAATAATAAAAAGATAATAATAACTAAGTTATTATAATCTTTACACACTCTCTTAAGCTATAGTTTATAATAACTAAATAATAAGAAAATATAAGTAGTTTTTATAACTAACTTATTAATAATAATTTATATAAAAAGTTTTAATAACTATCTTTAAACTAAAAACCTATTTCTATTTCTATTTCTATTTGCTAATATAAATAGTTATATAATAATAACTAAATATAAAGCCTAGACTAGAATCTCTAAGGTATAAGAACTTAGAGGTTAAAAACCTAAGCC
>NW_026056348.1:0-4521 GCF_023757985.1 Alternaria ethzedia | reverse complement strand
TCTTAAGACTTATAAACTTAACTATAAAGGCTTACTAAGCTAGACTATATAATTCTTTAAAACTTCTTTACTATCTTCTCTTTAAAGACTTTAAAGAAGATTCTAGTCTAGCTTATCTATTTATTTAGATATAGAGCTTTAAGAAAGTTAACTTTTAATTGTTTTATTTCTTTTTATTACTATACTTTGCTATAGTTTAAACTAATTAAGAATACTTAAGATAATTATAATAGTAAACTATTCTTTATCTATCTTATTCTAGCTAGATATAATACGTACACTTAAGTTTTATAATTATTTCTCTAATAAGATTAATTAAGAATTACTAGTTCTTAACTTTTAGATATATACTATAAGATATAGTTTTATCTAACTAAAATATAAATACTTTTAAGAATACTAGACTTAGTTTTTAAAGAATACTCTTAACTTACTAAAGCTTTAGATACTATAAGTCTATAGATTTCTATTTAGTATATAAAAGGTTTAGTTACTACTTTATTAGTAGTTTACTTAGTGTAAAAAGAAGCATTAATATACTATAACTACTATAAAGTGTTTTCTATAATTCTTCTACTTATATAATAAACTTAGAGTCTTAGATTTAGTTATATATTTCTAATAGTAAATACTATATTATTCTAAATTAGAAATATTCTATTACTTAGAATAGTACTTAAGTTAGATTTATTATTACTTTCTATAATATTAATTTTAGTAAACTAATATAGTTAGTAGTAAGATATATCTAAAAAAGTAAATTATAACTTTAAATTCTACTATTATAAATTTTAGAAGAACATTTTTAAAAAGTAATATTTAAATTAGTATTTAGTTTAGTAAAGTAAGTAGCTAGTTATTAAAAGTTTTTATAAGTAATTATTGCTATCTTAAATTAATAGTTTCTAAATAAAGAAAGAAAGATAAAGAAAAGAAATATTAATTATATATATATTTATCTATAAATTTCTTTAGATTACTATTCTCTATACTATAATTAGTCTATCTTAATAATCTTAAGATTTTGTAGTAGTAATATAATTTAATATTATTCTAAATATAAATTCTATCTATACTAAATTATCTAAGCTTCTACTTTGTTACTTCTATAAATAGAATAAACACTATACTATACTATACTCTAAGTTATACTATATCTTCTTAAGCCTTTATAAAATACTTTACTTTAGAAAGTAAAGGTAATTTTTAAAGATAACATATTTTTTTTATAGCTTCTTAACCTATATATTATAATCTTTAGTTATACCTCTAAATATTCTTCTATATCTATAAAAGACGCTCTAGAACTATTACTCTTTTTAAGTATATTATAATTAAAGTTATCTTTAAGTATAATATTTAAAGTAAATATTATAGAAAGTATTTTATTAATATCTATAGCTATAGATAGTAGACATAAAGAATAAAACTAATAATTCTCTTCTATAATAGCTATATAGAGTTACTAACTACTATTTATAAGTTAACTCTATATTACTACTTTACTAGAATAAAGTATTAGTAGCTAATAGTAGCTAAAAGAGAGTAAAAGAAAGATTTATAGAGGTAGATTTATAGTAATAAGCTTAATTTCTTAAAGATATATTTAAAGTAGAAGTAAAGTTCTTAGAGCTAGTAATATTCTTAACTATACTACTAAAGCTTTTATAAGCTATATTATCTTTTAAAACTAAAGAATAGTAGCTACTAGAACTAAAAGTAGAGTTTTTATACTTTAACTTAACTTTTATATAGCTAGTATATAGCGTATAAAATATTCTTAAAACTATTTTAGTATAGTAGTTAAATACATTAGTAAAGGTATTAGTAAATATAGAAAGTGTAGTATAAAATAGCTAAAATAATACTATTATAAGCTAATTAAGATTTTAAGAGTAGATAGAAGTAGATAATTAGTAATTAAGTATATTATAAGTTATAAAAGCTATAAATAGCTTTCTATAGTTTAGTTAGAATAATTCTAAAACTAGCTATATTAAAAGCTTTTAATTTAGTCTAAACTACTTTATTCTCTCTTTTAAAAGACTTAGAAAAACTAATCTAATATAACTTTTTATTTCTAAGATATTAGCTAAGAATAGATTAATAATTATAATCTTATAGTAAATTAGACTAATAAAATAAAAAATTAGAGTCTAACTAGATAAAAATTCTCTAAATATATAAGTCTACGCTAATAATACTTAGATTACTTTAAAGCGCCTATTACTACTATTCTTTAGTGTACTAGTTTAGTTACTACTATACTTATACTTATAGCCTATCTTTTATCTTCTAAAGAATTCTAAGTATTTTTAACTTTATAAGTTAAGTTTAGAAATAATATCTATTTAACTATATTTACTTCTTAACTACTATAAATACTAGTATAATTATAGTATAAGTATATATACTATCTACTATTCTTTAATATATAAATTCCTTCTAAGTAAAGGCTTATTTTTTCTTTTGTTTATAGTATAAACTATAAATAGCGTATTTATCTAAAATAGCTTAAAAATAAAAAATATATCTATATAAAGATAAGTATATAGTACTAAGTTTTCTATATTAAACTTTATTAGAAGAGTTACTATAAGATTCTAAAAAGTTACTACTATATTATCTAAGTTACTATTATATATCTAATCTCTAAGATATTAAGTATTAAAAGTTATATTAATATTAGTAATACTAATACTATAAGAAACTAAGCTTATTAGTAGTACTAAGTTACTATTATTTAAGCTAAGTATTAAAAAGTTAGAAGTATCTACCTAAGTTATAGGTATAGAGAGAAAAGTAGAGTTTAATATCTTTAAAGTAATATTAGTATTAGTATTAAATTTTAAAATTATACTACTAAAGTTTTATTACTATAGTTTTAGGTATATAGAAGTAGTAGTACTTACTTATTACTTAGTACTTAGTACTTAGTATTTAGGTTTATAATTTAATTATATTATTATAAAATAAATATAACTACGTAAAAACTAATAATATTAATAACTTATCTCTTTCTCTTTCTTACTAATACGCTCTACTAATTAACTTTTCTATACTAATTCTTACTATATCTATCTCTTTAATTCTTTACTATTATTCTTTACTATATATTATTAAAGTTACTTATTATAAGTATACGCGTATATCTTTATTAGTTAAATAATTAAATTTTAAAAAGTATTCTAGAAAGTAAAAGAGTAGTCTATATATTTATAGAGAGAAGAGTTTATATATACTTTTATATAAAAATACCTTTTACTTAAGAATAAAAGCTTAGAAACTTTATAAATAAAGTACTACTTAAGCTAGCTATAGTAAACTTAATAAGCTACTACTACTACTAAGGCTTTAGATAGTAGCTATTAGTAAGATACTACTTTATACTATATAGGTTCTTAAGCTTCTACTAAAGAATACTACTCTTAGCTATGTTATCTTATAATATATATTATATACGCTTAATATATTATAGTAAAGTATTAATATAGAGTAGAGTAATAAAATATAGTTAGCAACTTTATATAGTAATCTTAATATAGATATATTCTCTATATACCTTATACTTACTATAAGAGCTTAATATATAAGATATCTATAATAATATATACTATAGAATAATGTACTAAATTAAGGTAACTTAAGTCTAGCTAGAATATATTCTAAAGACCTAGATAATAGTAGATCTTCTTAAGTTAAAGTATAAACTTAATAATAGTACTTATAAAGATACTAGTATATATAAAGATTATAATAACTTAGTTATTATTATCTTTTTATTATTATTAAGCTTTGTTAAGATTACACTTATTATTATTTCTTAACAAATTAGAAAAATTCCTAGTAAATCTAATTACTTACCTAATTAAGATTTTAGTAGCTAGTTTTTATCTACTATACTAGAAGATTCTAAAATACCTCTATTTATTTTAGCCTAGCTATTATAAGAGATATTACGTAATATAATAACTCTTATCTTTTTTATCTCTCTTTCTGCAATTACTAAAAGATCTAGTAATAAACTAATTACTAGTCTATATAATATAGTATATGAACTAATATAATTAGTACTAGTCTAGATTATAAATCTAGAAGATAAGAAGAATTTAGTAGACTTAGATTATAAATCTAAGAATTAAGTAAATTTAATTATAAATCTTTATCTATAGGCAGAAATAGGCAGATATTTATATAATTATTCTACTAGCTCTTTTCTATAAAAGAAATAGCAATTCTCTATAGTTATTCTTTACTTAGTAATAATATTATTACCTTTTACTTATTATCTACTTTGTAATTACTTTATTGCAATCTTTATTAGTTATACTATTTATTATAGTATTTAACTACTTTGTTCTAACAAAGCTATATTCTATTATTAGAGAATAGTTATTGTTATCTATCTATTCTTTACAGTATAGATTATATACTTTCTAGTTTCTTTATATTAGATACGCGTATTAGTAGCTATTTTAATATATTGTAAGTTTCTACTAGTATTAAATCTTACTACTATAT
>NW_026056347.1:0-4589 GCF_023757985.1 Alternaria ethzedia | reverse complement strand
GCTTATATACTTATAAAAATAGATTTACTTAATAAAGAGTAATGCCTATATCTCTAGAGTCTAACTTAAAAAGTACTATACTACTACTAAATATTAAGCTACTTAGATATATAAGTATAAAGATATCTATAAGAAGGTATATAAAAAAGAATATACTACCTACCTTAAGATATTAGAGAAAGTTTTCTATCTTTAAGTACTTATTAAAAAGACTTCTACCTTTCTACTAAATAATCTTAATAACTCTAACTTAGAAAAGTTTAATAATCTAGCTAGCGCTTCTTATCTAAACTACTATAAACGCGCTATCTACTACCTTAACTATACTTCTCTACTAGCTTCTATATATAATACTTATTACTCTAAATAGTCTAAGTCTAATAAGTTTAAAAGTTCTATTAGTACCTAGTTAGATACTTACTAGAAGTAGAAGCTTAATATTATAAGTATAAGCTAGTTCTACGCTTATATAAGTACTTTTAAAAGTAATAAAAAAAAGTAGCTTAACTTTATTTATATAAAGACTAGTAGTTTAGCCTAGTAGAGTATATTTATTAGCTAGTTTATTTCTAGTTATAAATTCTAATAAGTATAATAAGTTTAGAATATTCTTAATAGAAGCTATAGTTATCTTAATACTTACTATAATACTTATAACTTTTATAATAAGAAAGTAAGTATAAAGACTAGAGAGAATATTAGTACCTTTCTATTATAATTCTAGGCTAGTATTATAGCTCTTCTATAGAATAATAAAGAGATAATCTTTTAGATATATAAGAAGCTTCTATCTTAGTAGTATATTTATATTAAGCCTTTCTTAGATAATAACTACTATATTACTAACTTTACTACCTTTAGCTAGAAGCTTTACTACTTTAAGTAACTCTACTTCTCTATTCTATCTACCTATAATATATCTAAGAATACTAGTAGAAATAGTAATAGAGCTAGAGGTAGAGATAATAATAGAGGTAGAAGTAATAGTAGAGACTATAGAAACTATAACTATAATAATAACTCTACTAGAAGTTCTAGTATCTTCTACTTTATTATTAATAAGCTATATAAGAACTATACCTTAATAGAAACCTAAGTTCTTACTAATCTTAAGTAATACTTTAAGTACTATTATATAAGTTATAAGTCTAATAGCTCTAATACTCTATATAAGAGCTAGAATAATATTACTTCTATAGATTACTTTAGAGAAGTTTTTACTATACTTAATAAAGCTTATAAAGCTACTAGAGTTTCTATTCTAAAAGCTACTATAAAAGTTAACGCTATATAAGACTTTACTCTACTAGAATCTATTATTAATATCTTTATAGAAAACGCCTAGTCTCTAGTAACTATTACCTCTAGAGACTTCTTTAGTATAAGAAATATAATAAACTATACACTTTAAAGATACTTATACTATTACTAATTTTTCTATTTTTTTCTATTTAAGTTTATAATAATAATAATAATAAACTTAACTCTATATTATAAGCTATTCTAGACTAGATTAAGAACTTAGAGAGCTTTATAACACTATAGGTTTAAGTTTCTACTATTATAGCTACTACTATACGTAGTACTATATATCTTCTCTAAGTAAGTTAGTAACTAGTTTTTAAAAAAATTACATCTTCTCTATTATAACTATCTTTACACGTTAAATTAATAGATAATTCTAGTTATACTTCTATCTTTATTAATAAATTTTACGCTTACGTAAACTACTATAAAATAATTATACTATAAGATTCTACTATTCTTAAATTAGTAGATAGCTTTTAGGTTACTAATATTACTTATATAACTAGAGTAAATATTATATTTAATAACTATAAAGAGTAAGTACTTATATATATTATAAAACTTAGTAGTATCTAAATAATTCTTAGTATACTCTAGTTCTAATAATATAACTTTTAAGTTAATTAGAATACTATAGCTATAATATTTAACTTAGACTATTATATAAGGCACTATCTCTATAATTATAAGCTTTACTATATTACTAGTAGTTACTACTCTAAATAACTAGCTTTACTATCTTATAAGCTAAAGAAAACTTATTACTCTAAGGCTTTTTCTCTACTTAATATTTTATTTATCTTAAGTAGAGTTACTACTATTATAGTAATCTAAAGAGATAAAGTATATATAATTTCTATAGAAGAAGTTAATTAACTTTATAATATAACTAACTAGAAGTAAGTAGAAATATAGTAGCTCTAAATAGTAAGTACTAAAGTTCTATCTAAAGACTTTAAGAAGTTCTAAAACTATATAAAGTATCTATCTTTATCTAAAAAGAATATTTTAGCTAAGCTATCTAATATTCTATATCTACTCTACTATAGATTTAATCTACGTAAAGTAGATAAAGTTCTTTCTTAGTAGTATAAGCTTAACTATACTATTAAGATTTAACTAGACTCTAAGACTAGTTAGCTACTATAGTTTTTTTTATAATAACTAAGACTTCTTTTCTAAAATAAAGCCTAAGTAGTTAAGCTATATTAAATGCAGCACTTTAGAATAGGCTACTTTATTATTAGTAGTTAAGAAACTAGAAGAAGATATCTATATATATATTAATTACTATAGACTTAATATCTATACTATTAAAAACTAAAATATACTTCTACTAATCTAAGATATACTTATAAAGCTCTCTAAAGTATACTACTTCTTTAAAGTTAATATTATTACTACTTTTAATAAGATATATATATAAAAGAAATATAAGTACTTATTTACTTTTATTACACTATATAGACTATATTAGTATATAGTAATACTCTTTAGTATATATAATAGTTCTAGAACTTTTTAGATATATATTAATAACGTTTTATATAAATATTTTAATAAATTCTATATAGCTTATCTAGATAATATTATTATATTTAGTAAAACTAAAGAAGAGTATAATAACTATCTACTAAAAGTAGTAATACACTTCTCTAATACTAGCCTCTTTATAGATATACTTAAATTAGAGTTTATAAAGTAAGAAATTAAATTTCTTAGTTTTATTATTACTTTTAATAGAATTAAGATAGACTTAGAGAAAGTCTATATAATTTAAGACTAGTAGCTTTCTAAAACTTTTAAGAATATCTAAGCTTTTTTAGAATTTATAAACTTCTATTACTACTTTATCTATAGCTTTTCTAATATTACTAAGTTGCTTATATACTTTATCTAAGAAAATTCTTTCTAATTCTAGATAATATTTAATACTATACGCTCTTTTAATAAACTAAAAGAAGTATTTTATAGTAATATAGTTTTAGTTTATTTTAATCTAGATTTTAAAAGTATTCTTAAGACTAACGTATTAGACTATATCTATATAGCTATTCTATTATAGATCTAAACTAATAAATCTATTTATTCTATTATATACTTTTCTAAAAAGATAATACTTATAAAGTATAACTATAAAATTTATAATAAAAAACTTTTTACTATTATTTAAGCTTTTAAGAAATAGCGCTTAAAGCTTACTAGAACTATAAATACTATTAAAGTTCTTACTAACTATTATAGACTTAAGTATTTTTATTCTAAGTACTACTTTAATTACTATTAGGCTTAGTAAGTAAAGTTTCTAGAAGAATTTAACTTTAAGATAAAGTATAGACCTAGAAAGTAGAGTACTAAATCTAATAGCCTTATTTATTATATAGAAAATCTACCTAAATATATAACTAATAACTAGATTTAATATTAATACTAGATTATTCTTAGTAACTATTACTAGAATAGAGAAAGTTATAATATAGTAAAGCTAGCTAGTCTCTATCTTAAAGAAGTAGAGTATAATTTACTATTACTTCTTACTCTTCTATATAAGTCTAAGAAGAGTAGTTTATATTCTAGTTATTTTACTATAGAACTTTCTTAGTTATTCTTAAAGAGGTAATATAACTTTTATAATAATATTAATAGTATAGATAAAATATCTACTTAAGAAGTTCTTAATTACCTTTACTTTATTAATATATAACTTACTACTATTTAAGACGCGCTTAATAATAGTAACTAATATATATCTTACTACTTTATTATTAAAAGTATAAAGCTTAAGCTAGAGAACTTAGAGTTAAGTAATAATAGTAAGCTATTTTTATAGAATAACTATCTACTTATTCTATTTAGTAAGAAGCTAAGAATATATATTATTAAGAATATTTATAACCTTTTACTAGATAGTTATAGAGGCTATACTATAATATACTAATAGCTTAGTTAATAGTATTACTAGTAGAGTATAATAAATATAATTATCTAGTTTACTAATAATTATATAACTTATTATTACTCTAAAGTTAATTACTATACTAAGTATAGACTATTATATCTACTCTCTATACTAGAATAATACTAGAAGAATATCTTTATAGACTTTATTACTCTACTTCTACTATCTATATAGTATAGATATTCTTACTATTATATTAGAGTTATTATTAATAGACTTTTTGTTAGAGCTAGAGATAATTAATAATTAGAGATAATTAAGTATATTATAATTATTCTACTATAAAAGAAAGTTAGAATAAAATCTTTAGTAAAGTAAAGTA
>NW_026056346.1:0-4753 GCF_023757985.1 Alternaria ethzedia | reverse complement strand
ATACTATAGAGTTACTTACTAGTTATAACTAGTTCTAAGATAGAAAAAGGTATTATCTTATTACTTTTTTGTAGTTTGTTTAATACTTTTAAATATTTAAGAATTTAGAGAATATTTAATATAGAAAGCTTTCTTTTACTTTAGAGTTCTTATACGCTATACACTTTTTTACTACTCCTTTCTTATACCTAATCTCTTGTATCTAGACTACTTTTTTAGTCTTTTCTTTTTCTTTAGCTCTTTAGCTACTACGCTCTAATATATAACTTAAATTAATTTAGAATACCTACTACGTTCTAGCTACGTAACTTATACTTACTATAATTACGCTTTCTATTCTATTTATAGCTACTATAATTATACTTACTATCTTTTCTTAAGTATAGCTATATAATCTAGAAGTATAGTAAGAAGTAGAACTTTAATACTTTAAAAGTAGAGCGTAACACTAATAAGTCTAAGTATACTTCTAGTACTAAGCGCTTTTAATCTAATCTTAATAATAAGACTAATAATACTCTTACTTCTAAGTAGCGTTCTTCTAGTAAGTTTTATTTTAGTACTTTTACTTCTTAGTACTAATAAGCTTTATAGAACTTTATCTAGTAGTTAAGTAGATTAACTATAATAAAACTACTAATAATAGTATAGTACTTCTTAATAATAATAATAGAAGCGCGTCTTTTAAGACTATTAGTAATAATACTATTATAATTACTTATAAAAGTATTACTACTAAACTTAGTTACTTATTTATATTTATAAAGAAAGTTATACTTTTTTAGTTTTTTATCTTAGAGTTTAAGTATCTTTAAGCTTATAAAAATCTTACTAGTAATAACTAGTAGTACTTCTTTAACTTTATACTTAAATAATTAAAAAAGCTTTACTCTAATTTTAGTTTTAGGTATATACTTTCTTATCTTACTACACTTTTTAAAGTATATACTTTAATAAAAGCTTTTTTTAATAAGTAGTTTTCTATAAGCCTATAAGAGAGGTTATACTTAAAATATACTTCTTACTACTCTCTAAAAAGAGTAGCTAAAAACTTTTTTATACTTTATAAGCTTTATAATACTACTAATAATTTAATATTTTTTATATTTAACTACTTCTTAAAGCAGGTAAATTACTAAACTAATAGATTTTTAGTAAGCTTATTAGCTAGTATACTATTAGTCTCTAGATACTTAACTCTAAAAAACTCTTTAGTATACTCTTATCTTAGCTATATATTTTAGATATTAATATATCTAAGGTGTATTATTATATACTTATTAGCGCTAACTACTAAGTATATAGTTTTTTATATAATTAGCTAGTAAGTATATATAGAACTTAAGTATAATCTTATATATATTATATCTATTTAGTAGTAATATAATATACTACGTATATATTAGTTTACTTAAGTAGTAAAATAAGAAAACTTTAGGTAAGTATAAGAAAAATATAAAAGTAAAAAATTATAATTTTATAGTTAAGAAAGTACTAAATAGTATATTTAAAGAGCTATTTTTCTAGAAAGAGTAATAATTTATAGACTTCTTTTTAGTAATTAACCTTTTATTTATACTATATTAAAAGAGCTAGTAGTAGGCTTACTTAATATAAAGAAACTAGAAAAGTATATAACTTATACTAGTATTTTTATAAGTACTTTAACTTAGTTTATACTTATACTTTAGATATTTTACTATAACTAGACTTCTAGAATATCTTTTAGCTAAATCTAAGTTACTTTAACTTAGTACATTATTTAATAGTTTTAATTCTAATAAGTATTTAGTATATTAAGCTTTTATAATACTTTAAAAAAATAACTAAAAGTAGCTTCTTTATAAAAAAGCTAAAAAACTTAAATAGTATAAAGAAGTACTTTTCTAATAGTTACTATCTAAAGCTACTATAGTAGTAGTAACTTCTTAAGTTTACTATAGCTAAATTAGATAGCGCTTTATTTCTAGACTTTCTAAGCTTTTATATATAAGTAAAAGCTATTATTCTAGAAATTAATAGAATCTTTTTATATAAACTTCTTTATATAAACTAGTTTTTATAAACTAGTTTTTATAAACCTTTTCTTCTAAAATACTTTTCTTAGATTAAATTAGCTAATAAGTATAAACGCGCGCGTACGTGCGCTTAAAATAAGTAACTTTAATAATATATAGTAAAGTATTATAATAGAGAATAAGAAAGATATATATAATAACTATTATTATAGATAAGTAGATTAGTAAAGTATATTATAGTAGAGAAATAAAAAGAAAAGATATTTTAAAAGTTATATTATTTAAAGCTAAATATATAGATAACTAAAGTAGCTATACTAAAGGTTTACTAACAATCTTAAAGAGAGAATACTAAACTAATTATTAGAATTTTAATAACCTAGCTTAGTAAGCCTCTACTCTATAATATACTAGCTTAAAGATTACCTTTAAATTATAGATCTCTAAATTAGCGTACATTTTTTTATATAGTAGAAAAGAATTAAACTTTATTATTTTAAGAAAGTCTATTTAGTAATACTAGTCTTATACTAAGATATCTAGATAGTAACTATTTCTAGAAGTTTTATAATTAGATTTTTAGTATTTAACTTTAAAGCTTTATAACTTACATAAACTTATTTTAAATAAAAACTTTACTAGTAAAAGATTTTTAGTTTTAGATTAAAATTTTAACTTAAGTTTAAAAAAAGTAATACTCTATATTTAGTAATTTTATAAAGTATACTAAAGTTTAATTAGCTAAAAAAAAGCTAATTATATAATAGAAATTATAGTATACTAATAAAAGTAGTTTATATAAGTATATACTACTAGTATATAGAAGAAGGTTTTTTAAAATAGAAATATAATATTTTAAGAATTTAAGACTCTAAAGTAGTATAACTTAGCTAAACGTAAAAATTAAAACCTAAGATATAAAATCTAAGCTATTTTTTATATTAAGAGAAAATTACGTAATCTAAATAAAGTTTTATTTATAGCTTTTTTTTTAATTTTTAAATATATTTTTAGTATATTTTCTAAATTTCTAGAAAAACATTAAAAAGTAGATAAAGATACAGAGAATAATTATAAAAGATAAGATTAGTAGTTTTAAGCTTAGTTTGAAATAAAGCTAGTTAAAGAAGAACTTTTTTATTACTCTTTTTTTATCGCTTATTTACTAGCGCTAGAGGCCTACTAAGTATAGATACTAATAGGCTATCTTTAAGAGAAGGCTTTTAGCATTTTATATTACTATAAATCTTAGTTCTATCTAGTCTAGATACTTAGATATTAAGCTTTTAAAACTATAACTTTTAAAATATCTCTTTTTTTTTATTACTCTACTATAGTAAAAGAAAGAAAAAGATAACTTATAATAATTATTAGTATTTATAGAGTTATACTTATATTATAATAAAAGTATATATTTTATATTAATATCTAGTACTTTTTACTTAGTAATAGGTAAATACTACTACCTCTATATATTAAAAACTATAGTAATAAAGCTATAGTAATACTTTAATACTACGTAATATAGCTATAAATATTTCTATAGTTATAAAGAGCGTAGTTAAAGAGCTATTTATATATATTAATTAAAATTCTACTTTTTTTCTTTCTTTTTCTGTATATAGTAGTAAAATTTAACTCTAGTAGAAACTTACTTTATTAAAATAGCTACTATAAATATACGCACTTAATATAAAGAAACTTAAAGTTATAAAACTTATACTAGTGTTTTTATTAGTACTATTACTTAGTTTATACTTTAACTTAAGAAGATTTACTATTATTTAAGCTTCTAGAATACTTTCTAGCTAAACTTAAATTACTTTAACTTTATATATTATTTAATAGTATATATTATTATAGATACTTTATATATTAAGCTTTTAGAATTCTTTTTAAATATAACTAAGAGTAGCTACTTGTAAACAGAGCTAAAGTACTTATATAGTAGAAAGTAGTACTTTAATAATAGCTACTATTTAAAGTCTTAGTAAAAGTAGTAGCTTATTTAGTCTACTATAGCTAGCTTAAGTAGCGCTTTATTTTTAACCTTTTTAAGCCTTTATACTTAAGTAAAGACTATTTCTATATAAAGATATATACTTTTCTCTTTATAAATATATAAACTCTTCTTCTATCTTCTAAGATACTCTAGATTAAATTAGTTAACTAATATAGATAGGCGCGCGCACGTACTTATAATAAGTAACTTTAATAATATATAGTAAAGAGTAATTAAAGAGATTAAAAAGATAAATATAGTAAGTTTTAATATAGAAGTTTAGATTAGTAGAGTATATTAGTAAGAAAATAAAAGAGATAAGCTAGTAGTATTATTATTATTATTAGTATTTATATAGTTATACTTATATTATAATAATATAATACATTATAAATAAATACTAAGTACTAAGTGCTAAGTAATAAGTAAATACTACTACTTCTGTATACCTAAAACTATACTAACAAAGCTATAGTAGATACTATATTAATAATAGAATTAATTAGTAGTTTAAAATATACTAGCCTAAAAGTCTTTTTATTCTATTTTACTATAAGAATAATACTAAGATAGACTTAAGCTACTAGCTATACTTTAAGTAGTTATTTTTAAGTATTTAATAGAAGCTTTAGTAAGTTATATAAAGTAATATTAGAGTTTAAATCGCTAATATTACTATATACAAAAAACTAATCTTTCTTACTATAAATCTATTAATTAAAAGTCTATAGTA
>NW_026056345.1:0-4874 GCF_023757985.1 Alternaria ethzedia | reverse complement strand
ACCTAACAACAATATTATTATCTTTTACTTATTATCTACTTTGCAATTACTTTATTGTAATCTTTATTAGTTATACTATTTATTATAGTATTTAACTACATTGTTCTAATAAAGCTATATTCTAGTATTAGAGAATACTTCTTATTACCTATCTATTCTTTACAAATAATATATAAAAATTTATTCTTAATTTAAAGTAGAGTTTAAAAACTAGTTAGGTAACTCTAAATAGAGAGTTATAAAAGAGATATATCTTATAATATTCTATTCTTAAGATAGAATTCTTATAAAATTTAGATAAACTATTCTAGTATTATTATTTATACATCTATAGTAATAAGTATAGTCTAATTTCTAGAAATAGTAATAAAAGCTTCTACTTTAAAATTTATATTTTTCTAATAGTAAGTAATAAATAAGCTATTAAGCTCTAAAAAGAATTATGTTTTATAATAGTCTTATCTTAAAAATTAATAAGAATAACTTTTTAGAGCTAATACTAATAGTGTTACTTTAGATATCTTAAAAAGAAACTAGAAATAAACTAAAATATAATATCTAACTTAAGCTTTTAATATATATAATAAAGTTATTAAGAAGGTATAGTAAGTAAAATATTTATCTAAAGCTTTACTTAATAAGTAAGCTTCTATTAGTAATAAAGTTAATCTATAATTTAAAGAAAAGTATAGTTAAAATTATTTTCTAAACTAAGAAAATAAATAATCTTATATATAATTTTTTTTTTATTACTTATTTATCTATTAAAGAATTACTAGAAACTCTTATTATATCTTTCTCTAAAAAGATCTCTTTTAGCTAGACCTTTTTAATATACTTACTATTATAGTCTAAATTCTAAAAGGGTCTTACTAATAATAATTTTAGAAAATTGTTAATAATTTCTAGTTATAAGTATTATATAAGTATAGTTAGAAAAGGTTTTAATTTACCTATATTTTTATAATTCTGCAATTATATTGTATCTATATAATATAGCTTTAGAAAATAAAATACAAGATTTCTTATTTAACTAGTAAACTCTAGATAAACCTTATTTTTTTCTAATAGGTAACGTCTTATAGCTTTATACAATCTAAATAGATTAGACTTAATTTAACCTTTTTTTTTATTATAATAAAATAACGTATCTAAATTAGGTCTAAGAGAAAGAGTTATTTGTATAGTTTATTCTTAATAAACTTATAATAGAATTAAATTTTTATAAAAAAACCTATTACAATATAAGATATTAATAGTAGACTTAGAATTTTTTAACGTAAACTTAAGTATAACTTATAATACTTCTATCTATAGTACTATTACTTTAAAATTATTAAGTATATATAGCTCTAATAGACAAACTACGTAATAACTATAGATTACAATTAGCTACATAGAATTTAGTTTATATAGTAGTACTAATAAGAGCTTTATAGAATTATAGAACTATAAAATATTATCTAATAAGTTTTCTCTAAGTATAAAGCTTTTAAAGTAACTTAATATACTAATAGAGTACTTCTTTAATTAACTTTATATTTTATCTAAAATTACTTCTTAAATTAGCTATATTAGCTATATAATATAAGTATAATAATAAGTTCTAATATTTAAAAAACTTTACTTACTTCTTCTTTATCTTTGCTATTAAGTTTATAGCTCTTACTACTACGTTCTATATAAAGCTTATTATATATTTAAAAATAGTATTTTAGTTATATATCTTTTAAAGATATTATTTAATTCTTTTATTATTCTAATACTACTTTCTTTATAGAACTATAAGATAAGGTTTAAATTATTATAATTATCTTATAATTTCTTATAGGTAAGACTTTTATTATTCTTAGATAGTTTTACTACTCTACTTTTTAAGTTAGTTTAGTAGATAATATATAAAAAAATCTAAGTGTTAATAGCGTTCTTTCTATTAGATTTAATTTTATAACTAGTTTCTATAGTAAAGCTTTATAAAACTAACTATATTCTTAGATTTAAAGATTGTATCTAGTATTGTATTTATATATAAAGTTGTATATAATATATATCTTTTCTTATTAATAACTATAGTCTTTAGTAGTATACTTTAAGTATAGTAATAGATATTTATAAGTATAATAAAAATAGTGTATATAGTATATTAAATTATAAGCTAGTTTTAAAAGAGCGTGCTATATATAGCTACTTTAGTAGTAGCTATAATAGTAGCTTTTATAGTAGTAGCTAAGCTATACTTAAGTATACTAAAAAAGCAATTATTTTAAATTATAGTATAATTATATACTACTTTAAGTTTAAAAGTCTATAAGAGTATAGATATTTTATAGTAATATAAGATATCTATTAGATTTAAAAGTTTCTTTAGTAACTATTAATATAGAATATAGTAGTAATAAGTATTAATAACTTAATATAGTAATTTTATAATACGTATTTTTCTAACTACTTTAGAAATACTATATATAGTAATAATACTTTATAATACGTTTTCTTTAACTTATATAATAGATATAAATATATTAATCTACTTATAAAAAGTAATACTAGTAAGAGTATTTTTAGTAAGCTTTAAAATAAAATTAAAATTCGTAATAGATAATCTTTAAAGCTATTAGACTTTAAAAATATAAAAGTTTTTTTAATTTTAATCTAGAAGCTATTAAGAAGAAAGCTCTTAGTAGAAACCTTACTAAAAAGAGTAAAGGCTAGAGTAGAAGTTAGAGTATAGTATATTATAGCCTTTTTCTTAGCTATAAAACTAATAGGTAGATCTTAGATTTAAATTTAAATAAGTAGAAATTCTATATAAATAAACTTTAAGTCTAGAATAATATTAAATTATAGTACTACTATAAATAAATAAATTATATCTATATAGAGTAACTATTATTAATAAAATAGTAGCTTTAAAAGAGTTATATAAAATATTATATATAGAATATACGTATTTTTTTATTTTTCTCTATGTTACAGAACCTTTTAGATCTTAAAAGAACTTATATTCTTTACTAAGTACTTAGCTTAAATCTTAGTATAACTTCTAAACTTTATACTAATACTTATATTTTTAAAGATATTAAACTCTAAATTTTGTTAAACTTATTACTTAAGTAGATAATTCTAATCTTTTAGTTCTTAGCTTAAATAATATTTACTTAATTCTACTTCTAAGCTTAGTTTCTTACAAAGTTAGTATTACTAGTAGTAATATAATATTAAGTACTTTATAGCCTAGAGATTAGATATATTTTAGTAATATAAAAAATGTAATAATTACTTTCTAAGATATTATTTTTTTAATTAAGTTTAACTTATAAAATTTAGTATTATAGACTTATTTCTATATAAATAGATAAATTATTTATATACTATACTATAAAGAAGACAAAAAAAAGTCTTTATATAATAGAAATTAAAGTTTTAAAGAATACTATTAGAGCTAGAGATAATTAATAATTAGAGAGAATTAAGTATATTGTAATTAATCTACTACTAAAGAAAGTTAAAATAAAATCTCTAGCTATATACCTAAGAGCTAAGCAATTACGTATATATAATTAAATAATTATAACTACTCTCTAACTTTAATATACTTTCTAGAGTAGTAAGAGTATAAATCTACTCTACTAAAATTAATTTTATTAAATCTACTATAATTAGTATACTCTAGTAGAGTCTAGGCTTAAGAATCTAAAGCGTAGTAGTAGGTTATAGCTTAATTAAGTATTTAATTATACTTAATACTAATAGTAGTAAGCTCTTACTTATTTAAATAAAGCCTAATAGCTTAAAAATTAACTTTATTAGTTTAGAAATTACTTTATAATAGTCTAAAATATAGCTAATAGCTAAAAAAATTTAAGTATCTAACTAGTAAGAGATAATTCTAATAGTAAGATCTAGGCTTCTAGTCTCTTTTAAGTAAAGTTTATAGTATAATTAAGAGCTTAATAAGCTATATTAGCTATCTATATAGGTACGCGCTTAGGCTAGAATTAGAGACTTTATAATAATAAGTTCTCTAATTCTTTTTTTCTTTACTATAATTATTTTCTTTTATATTATTAAGACGCTTAAGCTAATAAGCTAATAAACTATCTATTTAATTAACTTTTTTACTTAAGATTCTTAGCTTTTAAGCTTTAGCGCTCTTAAGTTTTATACTTAATTTTTTACTCTACTTAATATACTACTATACTAAACTTCTTTTCTATACTTATAATAGAAGCTCTAGTTCTTATAATAATAATAATAATAACGCCTAGCATAATAGAAAGTGCTACTCTAGTAGTTCTTACTAGTTACACGCGTAGTGTATTTAACTTTCTAGTCTATTCTAGAAAGTTTTTAAAAAAAGTTAAGAAGTATTATAGTTAAGTAATACTCTAACTTACTTATTTAGATAACTAGTATACACTAAGTATAGATAATCTAGAAAAGTATTAAATATAAAAGCTTTACTCTTAAACTTCTTATAAAAGTAACTATAACTATAACTTTTACTTAGAAATACTTACTTCTCTTAATCTTAAGTATCTTAGTTTTTAATATAGTTAGATTACTAAAGACCTAAACTCTAAGTCTAGAAAGTATTATTATTAATAAAAATACTACTTTTAGAAATAAGCTTAATAGTATTTTAGATATTCTTATTATTAAGATTATTAAACTAAGAGCTCTTATAATCTAAGTAGATATACTTAATATATAACTTTAAGCGCTTATAATTCTTATAGAAGTTATTATTACTAAAGTTACTAGTTACTATAAAGCTTTAATCTAGTTAATTATTAGGTTTTATAAAGCTTTAAGATAGTTAAGTATTAAAAGCCTAATTACTTTATATAAAGCTACTAGAGAATAAGCTATTA
>NW_026056344.1:0-4966 GCF_023757985.1 Alternaria ethzedia | reverse complement strand
GCGTTATATAGACCTAAAAAACAAAACCTACGCGTTTAATATAGTAGCGTTAATAAGAAAGACAATAGATACGCTATATATAGGTAAACTGTAAAGTGTTGTAAGCGTTAATTTATTACGCTAAGATAAGGTATACCTTAAGTAGATAGAGGTAACTTGTAATGTCTAGCATAGGCTTACTATAGTAGGTAGTAGACGTAACGTAAGCGTGCGCTATAGTAATAATAATACTAAGACTAGCGATTAGCGAATAGAAGCGCTAGGTATTATATAGTAAGTCTATCTATTATAAAGTAGATGCAGAAGTACTAACACTAAAGAGTAGGTAGAAAGATAATGTATATAGACTTAGTGTTCTTAATACGCTGCAAGACGCTTATATAGCCTACTTAGAGTTATACGTAAACTTTAACTCTCTATATTAGCGTAACTCTAATAATAATATATAATAGTGTATAGAGCGTAGTAAGTATTAAGAAAGAGAGCGCATGCAATTACAATACTACTATTAAAATCTAGAGATGTATTTTAATAGTTAAGTGTAAATAATTGTAGCTATAAAGAATAAAGAAACGTAGTAGGTAGCTAGTGCGGGCGCTAGCGATTTGTTAGCGAAAGTAACAAATCTAACTCTAATTCTTTGTATAATAAAGTTAGAGTTTTATATAGTATCTATATTTTATATAGAATCTTATTCTAGTAATCTAGTGTAATAGCAAATAGTTATTAGAGGTACCTAACTATAACATTCTTTACGCTACCTAGAGAAATTTATAGGTTTATATTATTATTAAGAGGCCTATTACTAATATATTACTAAATATAATTAGATATAGCGTTATTAATAGTAGTAATATCTATATCTTTAGGTGTAACTTCTATTCTATCTATTAGATTTATTATCTTATCTACTTCGCTAGTAGACGCTATCTTAATAATGTTAAGAGTTCTATAAATAGAGAGTTGCGTATATAATACTATATATTATAAGTATAGAGGCTAATCTAAAAGGTCTTTTTTAGCTTACTAGTATAGAGATAATACCTGCGTTAAAGAATCTTAGGTATAAACTAGGCGTGCTATATATATTATAAGTATAGAGGCTAACCTAAAAGGTCTTTTTTAACTTACTAGTATAGAGATAATACTTATATTAAAGAATCTTAGGTATAAACTAGGCGTGCTGTATATGTTGTAAGTATAGAGGCTAACCTAAAAGGTCTTTTTTAACTTACTAGTATAGAGATAATACCTATATTAAAGAATCTTAGGTATAAACTAGGCGTGCTATATATATTATAAGTATAGAGGCTAACCTAAAAGGTTTTTTTTAACTTACTAGTATAGAGATAATACTTGTATTAAAGAATCTTAGGTATAAACTAGGCGTGCTGTATATATTATAAGTATAGAAGCTAACCTAAAAGGTCTTTTTTATTCTTACTTAAAGATTATTCTTGTAGACTCTATCTTCTAATAGAGAAGGTACTTAGCTCTAGTAGATAAGTAGAGGGCTTACTACTATATATAATAGAAAAAGAATTAATAAATACTAGGCTAATAGCGTTAATATATATAGAGCGTAAGTGTTAGAGAGAAGAAAAGTAAGAGGTTACTAGTTAATATAAGTATTCTAATGCTAAGAGACTAGTATAGACGCTAGCGTTGTTTATCTACGCTACTACTACGCGCGTAAGGTAAAGATAAGAGGTAAGGTAAGAGGTAAGATAAGAGATAAGGTAAGCAATAAGGTAAGAGTAAGATTATAACGTAATATAACTATACTATTTAGTGTACTATTACATAATTAGATAGAGAATAGTAAAGATATAGATATTAGTAATAGCTACACTATAGTATTGTATATCTAAAGTACATATGTAACAATACGCCTCTACTATATATATATATAGTAGATATACGTGCAATTAAACTAATATAATAAGTTATTAATTATAGTTTACTATAAGTATATCTATACATCTTTTATATACTTTCTTATACGCTATAATTAATTATAGCTATTACTATACTATAAGATAGAAAAGACTTTCTTAGTTAACCTCTAAGACGTCTTTATTTTTCTATTAGTCTCTATTACTAGAGAACCTAAAAGGTCTTTTTTATTAGCATCTTAGACGCCTATAGAAATAATTTATATTCTATTACTACTAGATAATCTAAAAGACTTTTTTAGTAAGCTTCTTAGATATATTTATTATTGCTTAGCAGCTTTTTATTACTAGGCAACCTAAAAGATCTTTTTTTAGTTTCTTCTTATATACTATAATTACGTATATAACACTTTCTACTATAATTATATATAAAAGTCTTCTTTAGTAGCGCCTTATGCGCTATAATATAGCTAATCTAATATTATATATAAGTGTAACCTTGCTATCTATAGACTATATATTATATATATAGCTATTAATATATGCCTTAGTTCTATTTTGTATATTATATATATTATCTATATACGTTGCTATAAGATAATAGGTCTATAATAGTAGTATATTAGTAAGTAGTGTTATTATTAAATAAGGTTTATTTAGCTTTAATTATTTAAGTTTCTACTATATTTAATGCGTTAGAGAGAGTACTACTATTAATAAGCGTGTTATTAATGTTCTCCTCTAGTTACTATAGCTAGTTAGATTCTTTCTCTTCTTTAGTCTACTATAATCTAATTAACTCTACTTTAGCCTCTACCTATTATTTAACTTAGTCTATATACGCTATTAGCTCTATTAGCTTCTCTAGTGCGCTGCACTAGAACCTAGATATAATAATAGCTTTTAGTAGGTAGCTATCTAAACTAGATTTAATACTATTAGCGTAGTATTTTTAATCTATTATTAAAGGTACTCTCTATTATAATGCAATTTTCTTTACTTCTCTCTTCTCTATATCTTCTTCTTTAGAGTTATAGTTAGTTTAGTTTATACGTACTAGATCTTAGTTGTTAAAGAATAAAAATATCTATTTTATTTTTAATAATCTATTACCTACTCTACGTTATACTTACACTAATTTAGAATTATGCAATAAAGCTTTAGCGCTAGTAACAGCTTTATTATAGTTATAGTTTATAATAGCTTAGATATAATAGAGGGCTACAATAGTAAGTTAGACGTAGTATATCTTTAAATAGGCTAGTGCGTTTAGCTTAGCCGCTACTTAGATTATATTAGTAATTTTACTTAACTTCTATATGTAGAGTGTTTTTATAAACTATATAGGTAGGTTTTGTATAGATTAGAAAAGTAGAAGTATATAACTCTGCTAGCTTATATTATTCTAGAAGAGAAAGTATTTCTATATCTTTAATATGTTTATAGCTGCGCTCTTTATAAATGCTATATTAAATTATTTAACTACTACAGCCTCTTTAGAGCTAAGATACTAGTGTAGGTAGTCTATTAATAGTACTTCTAGACTATATTTTAATAAATTAGACTACCTATATAGTGTCTTAAACGTTATCTAGTTTTGTAGTTACATTACGCCTTACGTCTTCTATTATAAAAATATTTTATTCTATATAGCTAGATTATATAATTAGATACATAACTATAATAGAATATTATATAGCTAAATATAGGCCTTATCTAATAGCTAGTTTACTTTAACTAGTTTTTTAATTTATGTACGTATATATTTGCGCACTTTGCTTTTATAATTACTAGCCTAGAGTGCTAATATAGATATACTAAGACTAGATTAGATAGTATTAATATTAATATCTAGATAGAGGTACTACTAAATGCAAAAGATAGGTACGTAGAGGCTCTACACACCTAACTTAGATAATAGCTATATTATGCTATATTCTTAGTTAGATTCTGTAAGATTTAACTCTTGCTACTTATAGTAAATAGTATCTTTGTATACTGTATTATTTCTAAACTTGTTTAAAAATTAGCTCTTTACCTAACGTTTACTCTACTAGAGCTTAGAGAACTAGGCAGAATTAAGATATCTAAGTAAAAATTGCAATAGGCGTGCTACTACTATACTTATTAGGCTGTTTAACTCTTAATCTACTAATAATATATTTTTATTAGTGCCTAGTTAGAGCTAGGCTATAGTAGTAATGCTTTCTAATAGAATTAGCTATTAATTAGCCTTAGCAACGTAAAACGCGTTAACGTTACTTATATAGAGCACCTAATAGTTAGTGTAAGAGTACTTACTAATAGACTACTAGACTTATAAATCTAAATTGCTAGGTAACGCTAAGAAGAGATTAAGTAATAGACGTAACTTCTATCTATTTCTATAATTAGAGGTATCTATAGTGTGTAATAGTTTATATACGCAGTCTTTACTATTCTATAGGTACTATAGAATTAACGTAGTATTAAGCTTTATACACTATTAACTATAGCTTTATTACTTTTTATTCTAATATAGTAGTTACTTCTTTATATAGAATAACACCTCTAAGCCTAGACTCTAGAATAGGTATAGACTCTTTATCTATAATACATATTATTTCTTTATTACGTTATATACTTTACTTATTTCTAGTCTAACAAAGTAAAGAGAGTTACTAATAAGTATATTTGTTTAGATAGAGCTAGCTAGTGTACTAGCCTATAGAAATATAGTATCTTTAAATCTAATATATAGTATAGAAGCTAGACTAGCAAACTACTATAACTAATAAGTATTACACGTAGTCTTCTAAAGAAGTGTAACTCTAGTGTCTAGCTTCTCTTACGTACCTATAATAAAGCGCTCTAGTTCTAGATTAAGCTAGAAGTACTATAATTATATATAAACTTTGTTCTACTATATGTTAAAGTCTACTATAAAGGTAGTGTAAATATCTATAAAATAATATTTGCTAAAACTATTTAGCTTAAGATTATAATTAGATATAATAAGAGTTAGATTAGTAAAGGTATTAGCTAGTAATAGAGTATTTAGTATATACTTTAAACGTGTAAGTATATTATTC
>NW_026056343.1:0-5017 GCF_023757985.1 Alternaria ethzedia | reverse complement strand
GCTATATTCTATTATTAGAGAATAGTTCTTGTTACCTATCTATTCTTTACAATTCTACTAAACTATAAAGTTCTTAGTATACTAATCTAAAATTTAAGCACTTAGAATATAAAGTTAGTATATAGAGATAGCCTAGAAACTACTTTTATAGTAGACTATTAGGTTTTTACTCTATCTTTTAGCTACTATCTAAGAAAGACTTAAGATAAGCTATATTATATAGTAAATATCTAAGAAAGAAGTATAGCTAACTAGTACTTAAACTAATAGATTAATTACTATAGTAAAGCGCCTAGTAGATTACGCTATAATATATATATAATAGATAATTATAGAATATAGTAATACTTTAGATAGACTAAAATATAAAAGTTAATATATAACTCTTAGCTAATAGTAGATTAGAGCTATATTAAGATACTTTTATACTTAAGCTATACTACTAACTAGTTTAAGTATAATAGCTATTATAATATAATAGGTTTCTGTAGCTAAATATATATTATAGTTAATTACTAACGTAATTACAAAGTATTATAGACGCTAAGATATTTTAAATACTAATATTATATTAATAGCCTCTTAATATTAAAGTAATATCTAATATATATAAATGTATTTTAGCTCTACTAATATATATTATATATTAATATATATTATAAAAAATAGCTACTAGCTATACAACACTATTAATATACATTATTTATTAATATATAATAACTTTAATATAGCTATAATAGCTCTTCTATTATAATATATATTAAATTTAATAATATATATTATAGTATAAGATCTAGTATTCTATAATAGCTCTCTAATATCTTTTAACACTTCTAAACACTAATTTAATAGCTATTTTATAATAGTATTATAATATTATATATTTCTAAAACCTCTATTACGTAGTATAGTGTATTAGGTAAAGTTACTACCTTTAATATTAATATTAGCTCTAGCTTCTAGAAGAGCTTCTATAGTATAAATATAGCCTATTATTACTTCTATATATATAGTATTACTAAAGCGTTAATTTCTATTAAGAATTATTTCTTAATTAACTAGTAGATAGTATAAGTAGCTATAGTCTTAAGAAATATATATTATAAAGAACTACTCTACCTAAGATTTAGGTCTCTTAATATTATCTTTTTAGTTAATAAAGTACTAAGGTATCTATTTAATATTCTCTACTTATATAATAAGCTAAGAGTAATACTACCTAGAGATTCTATAAGTCTAATAATAAACTTCTAAAATATATACTAAGACTTAGAACTTTACTAAAAATAATAATAATAATATAAGTATTAGCTTTATAAGTATTATATATTATATAAGTATACGCGTTTTAAACACTTTTATAGCTTTAGAGAAGCTAGTTCTATAAACTATTTTAAAATTTAGTTAAATTTCTTACTACTTATAGTAGTTATACTATTATTTAGATTAGTAAGAGCTATATTATTATAGCTATATTAATTACTCTATAAGTAACGCTGCGTTAGTAGCGTATAAGTGTAGACTATTTAAGTTAGTTTAGAATAGAATAGAAGTAGACGCTTCTATTAGTAAATTAAAACTATAATCTTATTAGCTAGATTACTAACTTTATTATAGAGAGTTAGCGTTTTATAAGCTACTATAGTAGGTTAAGATAACACTTATATTAAGTTACTATTCTAAGCCTTAGTAAGAATTATTTAAACTTTAGATAATTACGTATACACGCGTGTACTATAAAGTAAAATATATTAATAGTCTATATAGAAGTAGAAGAACTTTAGATAGAAGTAAAATAATTATACGTAGTGTAAAGTATAATATAATTAGTATAGACTTAAAGGCTTACGTAATTACTAAGCTTTACTTAAATCTATTTACTACTCTCTACTATAGCTAGAAAGAAGAGTAGCTTAATTCTATCTAGAATTACTCTAGATTTTATTTAGTAGATATATTAGTAGATTCTATAAGAATTAATAGAAATATTAAGAAAAAAATAAAATCTTAAGAAGTATACTTTATATATAAAGCTTAATATAATTTTTATAAAACTACTATTTTCTATACTATAGTTTACTTCTAAAAATATTTCTTTCTATTTTATAGTAGTACTATAATTAAATACTATTTTAGACCTAAAGTTTATCTATACTATCTATACTTCTACTTATATACTTTTAGAGCTAAAAGAAAAACGCTATACTTTAATTTTTATCTTTTTTACTAAGACTTTTATAAAAGATTTCTTTTAGAAAGCTTCTATATTAACTTTTTTAAATATTTTAATATTTCTCTTACTTTATACGCTTATTACTACTTTAAAGTTTACTAGAAACGCTATTAATACTATTAGTCTCTATAAGTATAAAATTACTATTTATATTTATAGTAAATATTAAGAAAAAAGTTCTATTAATATTATTAGTTTTATATAGTAAGTATAAAGTATTTAAAAGAAAATACAAATATTAAGATTATTATTTAGAGTTACTACCTATAGTTTATTATACTACTTTATATTAATACTTTACTATTATAATATATTATATTATTAATAGCAAAATATAATATATATAAAGTTATACCTAAGTTTAATATATAAGTATACACTAACTAGCTAATAATATATAAAAATTTTAGATACTCTTCTATAGTAGTATATTAGTTAGCTCTAAAAGCTAAGTTAGCGTTAAGCTCTAAGTAGTAAAACTTTAGTAAAGCTTTAATATTAAAATAGTAGACTAACTTAGTGTTAAAAACTAGGTAGCTCTAGTATTAGAAATATAAGGTTTCTAGAGTATAAGCTTAAATTATACTCTATTCTATACACTAAGGCAAAAAAAAATTTTATAACTTTATTACTAATTATATATTTAGAGTAAAGTACTTATTATAATTTAAGATCTAGAATTATAAAATAATAGTAATATACTCTAATAAGTAATGCTTAAGACTCTAAAAGAAAAGAAAAGAAAAGTTAAAGAAGATTCTTTTATTAATAAGTAGTAATGTACTTAAAAGCTTAGCTAGAACTAAGTACTATAATAACTATTAGCTTAGATATTAAAGGTGTTTATAATAAGAAAAAAAATATTAACATTTTTTTGATAGAAAAAGAACCTATATATATTTAAAAAAGTTAATTACTATCTATTATAATACTTTATATAATAGTCTATTTTAGAATTTTTATTATAATAATAGAGAAACTTCTAATAAAAGCTTTATTTCTAGTAGTAATTAATAAGTAAGTTATAAAAGCTTTAGTAAGTAATATTATATATTAATAGAATAGAAAATCTCTATAAGATAATTATTAAAGTAAGTTAACTACTATATCTATAGTAAATATGTTACAAAAAGTTTTATTAAGTATTAAAGCTATATAAAGTAAGAAATAATCTTCTAGAAAATATATCTATATTTAGATTTCTAAATATAGTTACGAGACTACCTTTTATTATTCTATATTAATTAACTACAATAATAATTACCTTTAAGACTTTTTTAAAATAAAGTTTAATAATAGCTATAATAAGTACATAATAATTTTATAACTAAAAGTAGAGTATTAGTATATAAAGGTATATTAGTACAGTTTCTTATACTTTATATTATCCTTATACTAGATATCTTTAGTAACTTTTTATCTTAGATTAAAGCTAGTTATATATATAAATATATTATTCTACTTATATTCTAAAGTATTAAGACTTATAATAGCTTTTTTACTACTTAATCTATATACTAAGTCTAGACTAATAGTATTTAAGTAATCTTAAGAAGAAGTAGCTTAGAGTGTTTTATACTTTTTACTATCTTTTTTTTTAAAATTTTATATATTTATATAATTATTTATATTAAGATTCTATACTAATTATATAGAAAGTATTATTCTATTAAAGTATAAGACTTAGCTATTTTTAAATTAAGATTCTTAATAGATAAAACAAGTATAATAAGATAAGTACTAAGTAAGCTTTTTTCCTATAAAGTTTAAAGATTGTTAAGATTAGAGTATAATATTATTTTATTATAATTTTAAAATATAATTAATAATTTATACTTTACTTAGTACTTATAACTATATAATAAAGTAATACTTTTTCTTCTAGAGTATATAGTAGTTAGCGTAATCTAAACTTATACTTTAAGAACTTTCTATTTCTAATAATAAAGTATTTTTATTTTAAATACTAATTAAAGTTCTGTAAAAGAGAAACTCTAGCTTAATCTTACTATCTTAGTATTAGAGGTTTCTTAACCTTTTACTAACTAATACTAAAGACTAATTTAGTAGCTAAGTCTAACTTATTTACTACTATAAGATAGTATCTTAAAAAATTTTAACTTCTCTTAGTCTACAAAACAATATCTATATAAAATATAATTATAATATTATATATATAATTTCTTTTTTTTCTTTTAAGCTTTAAGCCTTTACTCTTATAATTATACTACTACTCTATTATTATTATTAAAATTTATAGCTATAGTTAGTACTTAACTTTATACTTTAAGTAAAAAATATATAATAAGAATACCTAGTTCTCTTATATATAGAAAGAGTAGTATTTTAGACTTCTAAGCGAGTTAAAAAAGCTAAAAGTTAAATATATTCTTATAATATAATTCTATAAGCTCTAGTAAGCTTATAATAAATAAAAACACTTAAGAATATTTAAAAGTCTATTTATTTACGTTCTAAAAACTTAAAATTGTTATATACCTAATATATAGCTATCTTTAAAAAAAATTTAAGTATTAAGTAAATACTTCTCTTATAAAGTGCTTTAGTGTTAGAATAGCTCTATAGCTAGCCTAAATTTAGAAGCTTTAACTACTTTAGAAGTAGTAGCGCTAAGACTCTAAGCCTTAGCTTATCTACCTTTAGAGTGCTAAAACCTTTAGTTATATATTCTTTAGTATACTAGTAATAAACCTTACTTTTTTAGAACTAGTTTATAGGCTATAGAATTATTAGTTTACTAATAAATTAAGTAAATACATTTAT